>NC_064035.1:7611795-7911795 GCF_932526225.1 Nematostella vectensis | reverse complement strand
TAACATATTGAGCTCAGTCGCGACGAAGTCCGACCAGGAGCTATCTGAGTCGCTAGTAGAGCTTTCCGTGTCGTCCTCCTGCTGTTTGCGCGGGGGATCTTTCCGCCCGTGTTGCTTTCTGGGTTCGGGGCCTGCCCGCTCCGCTCGATAGGGCAGTAGGATGTTGCGGTGGAGGACTTTCTTCTTTCCACTCGATATGGGACATCCTCCCATCGATCCTGCAGTTTGTGCTTGCCTCTTGTGTTGAGGTTTCTCAACAGGACTCTGTCCCCAGGCTGGAGAGCGAGGTCTTCATTTAGTGCATCATACTGGCGCTTATTAGCCTCGGCTTTCTTTTCTATCTCCTGTTGTGCTCGGGAATATGCATCTGTCAGCTTGTCGCGGAGGTTCTCTATATATGCAGCGTACGGCTGTGGGTCATGTACGGGGTCCGGGCCAAGAGTCACACCCTGGGGTAGTCTTGGGTTCCTCCCGAACACGAGATATGACGGTGAGTATCCCGTAGTTGAGTGTTTGGTAGCGTTATAAGCATGGACTAGTCCTGCAACACTTCCATTCGATGTTGGATAAATAAAATTTATTCAACAAACTGGGTGATGTGTGTTTGTTATTCCGTATTTGTTAAATGGGGCGTATTTGTTAGAAGCACAGTTTAGTGACCTCCCGTCGCGTTTGACTACAACCTGGTCTTACCTCCTGATAATAATCGGCCTCTCTCGGTTTGTGGCCGCACACCTACCCCCTTATCGGCCTTTCTCGTTTTGTGCCCTAACAAGTACCCCTTTATCGGCATTATTATTTTGTACCCTCACACCTACCCTCTTATCGGCCTCTCTCGTTTTGTGCCCTCACACCTACCCCCTTATCGGCCTCTCTCGTTTTGTGCCCGCACACCTACCCCCTTATCGGCCTTTCTCGTTTTCGTGCCCGCACACCTAGCCCCTTACTGGCCTTTCTCGTTTTGTGCCCTAATACCTACTCCTTTATCAGCCTCTTTCGTTTTGTGCCCTCACACCTACCCCCTTATCGGCCTTTCTCGTTTTGTGCCCGCACACCTACCTCCTTATCAGCCTTTCTCGTTTTGTGCCCGCACACCTACCCCCTTATCGGCCTTTCACGTTTTGTGCCCTCACACCTACCCCCTTATCGGCCTTTCTCGTTTTGTGCCCTCACACTTACCCCCTTATCGGCCTTTCTCTTTTTGTGACCACACACCTACCCCCTTATCGGCCGCTCTCGGTTTGTGCCCGCACACCTACCCCATTATTGGCCTTTCTCGTTTTGTGCCCTCACACCTACCCCCTTATCGGCCTTCTCGTTTTGTGCCCTCACAACTACCCCCTTATCGGCCTTCTCGTTTTGTGCCCTCACAACTACCCCCTTATCGGCCTTCTCGTTTTGTAACCTCCCACCTACCCCCTTATCGGCCTTCTCGTTTTGTAACCTCCCACCTACCCCCTTATCGGCCTTTCTCGTTTTTTGCCCTCACACCTACCTTCTTATCTGCCTTTCGCGTTTTGTGCCCTCACACCTACCTCCTTATCGGCCTTTCTCGTTTTGTGCCATCACACTTACCCCCTTATCGGCCTTTCTCGTTTTGTGCCCTCACACCTACCCCCTTATCTGCCTTTCGCGTTTTGTGCCCGCACACCTACCCCCTTATCTGCCTTTCTCGTTTTGTGCCCTCACACCTACCCCCTTATCGGCCTTTCTCTTTTTGTGACCACCCCCTTATCGGCCTTTCTCGTTTTGTGCCCGCACACCTACCCCCTTATCTGCCTTTCGCGTTTTGTGCCCGCACACCTACCCCCTTATCGGCCTTTCTCGTTTTGTGCCCTCACACCTACCCCCTTATCGGCCTTTCTCTTTTTGTGACCACCCCCTTATCGGCCTTTCTCGTTTTGTGCCCGCACACCTACCCCCTTATCGGCCTTTCTCTTTTTGTGACCACCCCCTTATCGGCCTTTCTCGTTTTGTGCCCGCACACCTACCCCCTTATCGGCCTTTCTCTTTTTGTGACCACCCCCTTATCGGCCTTTCTCGTTCTATGCCCTCACCCCTACCCCTTTATTGGCCTTTCTCGTTTTGTACTTGCACACTTACCCCCTTATCGGCCTTTCGCGTTTTGTGCCCTAACACCTAATCCTTTATCGGCCTTTCTCGTTTTGTGCCCGCACACTTACCCACTTATCGGCCTTTCTCGTTTTGTGTCCGCACACCTACCCCTTTATTGGCCTTTCTCGTTTTGTGCCATCACACTTACCCCCTTATCGGCCTTTCTCGTTTTGTGCCATCACACCTACCCCCTTATCGGCCTTTCTCGTTTTGTGCCATCACACTTACCCCCTTCTCGGCCTTTCTCGTTTTGTGCCATCACACCTACCCCCTTATCGGCCTTTCTCGTTTTGTGCCATCACACTTACCCCCTTCTCGGCCTTTCTCGTTTTGTGCCATCACACCTACCCCCTTATCGGCCTTTCTCGTTTTGTGCCCGCACACCTACCCCCTTATCGGCCTTTCTCGTTTTGTGCCATCACACCTACCCCCTTATCGGCCTTTTTCGTTTTGTGCCCTCACACCTACCCCCTTATCGGCCTTTCTCGTTTTGTGCCCGCACACTTACCCCCTTATCGGCCTTTCTCGTTTTGTGCCATCACACTTACCCCCTTATCGGCCTTTCTCGTTTTGTGCCATCACACCTACCCCGTTATCGACCTTTTTCGTTTTGTGCCCTCACATCTAACCCGTTATCGGCCTTTCTAGTTTTGTGCCCTCACACCTACCTCCTTATCAGCCTTTCTCGTTTTGTGCCCGCACACCTCACTCCTTATCGGCCTTTCTCGTTTTGTGCCCTCACGCCTACTTCTTTATCAGCCTTTCTGTTTTTGTACCCGCACACCTACCAACCCCCTTATCGGCCTTTCTCGTTTTTTTTCCGCACACCTACCCCCTTATCGGCCTTTCTCGTTTTGTGCCCTCACACCTACCCCCTTATCGGCGTTTCTCGTTTTGTGCCGCACACCTACCCCCTTAACGGCCTTTCTCGTTTTGTGCCCTCACACCTACCCCCTCATCGGCCTTCTCGTTTTTTCCCTCACACCTACCGCCTTATCGGCCTTCTCGTTTTTTTTCCTCACACCTACCCCCTTATCGGCCTTCTCCCTTTTTTCCTCACCCCTACCCCCTTATCGGCCTTTCTGGTTTTGTGCCCTGACACCTACCCCCTCATCGGCCTTCTCCCTTTTTTCCTCACACCTACCCCCTCATCGGCCTTCTCGTTTTTTCCCTCACACCTACCCCATTATCGGCCTTCTCGTTTTTTCCCTCACACCTAGCCCCTTATCGGCCTTCTCCCTTTTTTCCTCACCCCTACCCCTTTATCGGCCTTCTCCCTTTTTTCCTCACCCATCGGCCTTCTCCCTTTTTTCCTCACCCCTACCCCTTTATCGGCCTTCTCCCTTTTTTCCTCACCCCTACCCCTTTATCGGCCTTTTCCCTTTTTTCCTCACCCCTACCCCTTTATCGGCCTTCTACCTTTTTCCTCACCCCTACCCAATTATCGGCCTTCTCCCTTTTTTCCTCACCCTTACCCCTTTATCGGCCTTCTCCCTTTTTTCCTCACTCCTACCCCCTTATCCGTCTTCTCGTTTTTTTCCTCACCCCTACCCCTTTATCGGCCTTTCTGGTTTTGTGCCCTGCCCCACCCACCATCCCTTTTATTGCCCTTCCCCCCCCCCCCCCCCCTCTCAGGATTTTATGGTACGGATACACGCTTTCAACCAATAACATAAAGAAATGAATTAGTTTATTATATTGTATTCGAAAGTAACTGGATTTTTTCTTTATATTCTTGCCTTTCTTGTAAGGATTTAAATGTTTAAGTTCATTTATGATGTGCTGATATCCACGTGCATTTGATATCGCGAGTAATGTGATCTTATATTTCCTTGGTTTTCATTTTCATAATTTGGTTGCAAACGTGTTTTTACGATGTTTTAGTGGGAAGGGAAAAAAACACTTTTCTACTAAAACCATAATATAAGCGGGTTCATTAATTTCGCGGCATTTACCTTCGCGATCTTTCTAAAACGGCAAAGATAAAGCTTCGCGAAAAATAAAATGACGAATATGACGCCAATGCGCAGTGAGAAACGAAAACCCAATGCAAAATACGTACATGTGACATGCTTTTCCCCCGAGAATGGGATTCTAGAGTTTCATACTCCGGGCAAAAAACGAAGCCAATGAGACAGACACATTTTTGGAGATCCCAAATTTCTGTGGTGCAGGAAAAGCCGCATGTTTTTCAGTATAGTACCCTCGCCTGCTAAAGAATTTCGTGAAAACCCATTACCTTCAACACCTCTACTTGGAATAAAGACAACATAGAACTAGAGAAACATCCTTTTTTCCTTTTCTTTTTATTACATAGTCTAGTCCCTTCCGTGTCTCCGCACCTCTTTTGAATTTGAAGATTAGGTTTTTTCTTAAGGTGCGCCAGTGATTGACGTTTTTAGCCCCCGTACGGATATTTGCTGTCCGCTCGTTGTATTTCTAATGCACCTCGATATCCCATCGGATAGCCGGCGTACCTTTGACTCTGCTGTTTGTTTGTTTTTGCTGTTTGTCTGATCGTGACAAGACACGTTCGTATTGTGGCCGATATCCTTGTTAGCTACCGTGCACTACTTACATGCCTCAGAGATGTTTGTCCTTCGAACTTATGGCGTTTCCGATCACTTTTTTATATAATTGTAAGTTTGGAAAATGGGATTGGATAAATTACACGCGCCTTAAACCAACAAAAGGGACCTGAAAGCCTAGCAAAGTAATTACTATTTTAATTTTCCTACGTACAATACGTAAAAATACTAAGTATCGATTTGGGATGGTTTAGGCGAAAATTTCATTAAGACAAGGTGCCTAAGTATTTGCGTGCGTTATTGAAGTTGAAAACTAGAACAAGCATATTGTAATTACACAGAGGGGCGATAAGTTGAAAACACACAACTATGTCGAGAGATGGAAAAGAATTCTCGGCCATTATGTGTCGGTGTCGAACACACAGTAACACTACTAGATCAGGAAGGATATAAGCGGAGAAAATATAGGCGAAAAGAAACGAACAACGTAGGAGTGAGCAAAGACATAAGTTCGATTGATTTGTCTTGAAATTTTGCTTTGTCAAATAAAAACATATAATTTGTCTCGCTCAAAATCATCCTAAGGGGCAGGTTTAATATGTAGGCAGCGTAAGATAGAAATGTAGAATGTTATGCTCTCAATCGCGTGCAGAGAGAACTCTACCCACGCCTGAATCCCACTTAGATTTTGAAACGCGTTCTAATGCGCGACTTGTTTGTTATTTGGATGAAAAACAGGCAATTTTTCCAACGCAAACAAATTTATGTGACAGTTGGTGTAGATCCCGTAAAAAGTGGTCCTCAGAAACGTAGTCGAAATTTTAAATCAGAGAGTAAATTTACCAGTTTGTTTTGCCTAGCATTCATTTTAAGAAGCTTAACACAAACCTGGCAGAAATTATTTTTAGGTAACCCGACACATTTTTGCAAATTATCTTAGTAATTCAAAAACTTCTTGCTAAGCAATTCATGAAATAGTTTCTAAAAGGATCCTGGCGTACGTTGCTTACTGCGCCAAGCAAACCTTAATGGGATATAAGCTTACACACTGCAAACGGTTGCTTGTCCATTGGTCAACAAGCTAGTATTGATCAGTTTATTTTCTTAACTTGTTTGAATTCTCTTCGCTTGTATATCAAGAGGAGTCAAACATTTGGAAAAAAAGTTGTCTTTTTATCAAGACTCGGTTAATTTTCCATGTGAATTGTCAGATGGGACTAGTCCTGTTATGTGATTGCCTATCAACCCTTACCCAGGTTTGGAATTCGGGCGAAATTAAAACACTTCAAAATTGCCTGTCATGTTTAGAAAAGATTGCGACGCCTCAAGACTGAAGTGATTTTTTTCATCTAAAAATCTTGGGCGCGGAAATTGGGAAGAGAACTTTTTGTTTGATGGATACATCCAACTATAGTCATTAGGACTGAAAAGGGGTGAAATTGTTCGATCGGTGCGAAAACACGGCGTACATTAGATCCGCAGCTTTTGTGTTTTATAAAGAGCTTGAAAACAAAGGTCTTTGCAAAAGTGTCAACCAGCGATCAAAGCTTTCGATTGCTTTGTGAAGGTGAGCAAACAGTGAATCTGCTCCATTAATTTCGGCGAATTAGTTTTATGCAAAATGTGATGGTCTGCGAGTTAGGGGTCTGGCCTTAATCCATCTTCTGCGTCATACGACCAATGTCATACAATTCCACGCTAAAATAACTGACCTTACAACTGAAAAAGATCGCAGAATCTATTGCATATACGTTGTCTAGAGCTCTGGGACAATCTAAAGTTCAGCCTTTCTATTGTTGGGTTATAGTTGATAAGACAGGCATTAGCGCATTCTCTACGGGTCGAGTTGTTGAGCTCTGTCAAGCAGCCAGACTGAAAAATACGCAAAAGTCAATATTTTCAGGTAGTATTTGTGATGACACTATGAGTATACACACAAATCTTCTCTTTCAAGATAAGTAATAGGCTGCTATGTTTGCCTCAATGTTGTATGAGGGTGAACAAACCAGCAAACGCGCCGTAATCCCATCTCTAAATGTCCCATAAAACAGCGCTCGCCTTTCAAAGAAAGTGTAGAAGTTTTGAAAACTATCTGCGAAATTCTCGCTTTCGTTCGTTGCCAGCCAGAGCCATTAGCATGCTAGAATTTGCTACCGTGAATTGTGTGCTATTGTTCTCGTGAGGTCCAGCAAGCGCAGCTTTCCGCGGTCCGACATGTCCGTGACAGCTCTTGTCGCAAGCGAGCTAATGTGTTTATCGACTCAAGGGCAGAATTTGTAAAATAGTTTATTTTTGAACCAAGTACGCGAATTTCAGCCTTAACCTTTTCTTAAGAGCATTCAACTTAAAATACTGTCGATCGCATATCACGTTTTGGGCATATTTTTACATTTAGAAGTTTGATACATTCCAGGATTCATAAATCTAAGCGCCGATCCATTGCATAAAGTGACCTCCATTAATATGGTCAATAGTTTATTTTGCCGGCCAATTTCTTAGATTTTGCCTGAATTGAACCACGTTATATGGGACATTCGATAAAAAGCATCAGCATATTTCATCTCTCTGCGCAGAAACGCTGTTTCACATTTGTTTTACATTTTTTTTTCTTTTGTGAGTAATCCTTTGAAGCTTGGAAACTATTCTCACATATCTTGTACTATCTAATGGGATCTAATTTTGGTTGCCTTGTGTTCGAAATGGCCATTTCCCCGATAATGCTAGGAAACGAAATTGATAAAATTTCCATATCACAGCCACTTAATACTTGTACACGCGCAAATTAATTGAAAGAAAAAACCCTTTGTTTTTTCAATACGGTGGTTATTAGACCAACACATCCGCGATTTAACTGCAATTTTGATCTTTTTGATAAAACATGATTTAACAATACCGTGATTACATGGCCATAATGACTAAAAGACCAAAATATATCATTAGTTTCTAATGAATGTAACATATCCAGTTGGGAGTCAAATCACGTTTGACTTGTGAAGGATTAAAGACTTTATTTGGAGTGGTTGGGGATGTAAGCGTGTGTGTTTTTCACCAGATAACTACCTTTTTTAATCACACATGAAGAAAATTCAACAACAAATCGTATGAAAAAGAATTTATTTCTCATTAGTTCATATTTAGTATAGAATACCTACTTAGTAAGTACTGTATCCGAGATTTGCAAGCAAAGAATGCGTCATAGTATTGTGTGAATTGTTTTTTTGGTTGATTTCTATGTCGTCGCGGGGTTACATGTGATCAGGCTAAGCCGTTCGCGAAACAGGTTCGTAGACTCAGCTGGCTGCAGGATCTAACAAACAAATCTCAACTGAATGCACAATGGACAATGATGGCACAATTGGAGAATCTTTGGCTACAAAGAAGTTGCTTAGGATTTTTTTTATCGGACAAATAAACGTTAAGCTGTTCTTAAGAATCCGTAATCAAAATGGGAAGACACTATTTTCTTTGACAAGTGCATTTAAGCGATTAATTCCAACACAATCTTGAACTTTATCAGTTGAAATCAGTTAAGAACCCGGTCTTCCCGTATTTAGACTTGAGCTAACTGAACAAGACTTGAGACCCTTGATCCAAACAAAGACACGCTTTTACGACTACAAGATGAGTTCTTAAGTTCCCAGCATACAAGTGATCAGGTTACCGCCATGCTTACAAGAATTAGGACATTTCATCGGCAATTATGTGCGTTTAACTGACAGAGTTAGATTGAAGCTACCGATTTATAAGACGCTATATCTTAAGATGCGTGGAACTCGATAAGTAGTTACCAAGAGCAATCATGTTTTTGGCACGTCTAAAGACAAATCTTGCGAGCAATGTCAGTAGAAGAGCGATCTGTTTTCAAACATTGTGACATTGGATATTACAAACTTACCCCTGACTAACACTTTACTTAAGGTTTTTTCGCCCGTTTTATTAAAGTGTTTGGAATGTCCCCTTTTAGTTTCGTATAGAGGGGTCTTCTATTTTAACGGTATTATATATCATTGATTTAATTGAAAAATTGATATAAAAAAAGAGCGCTTAATGTTTTCATCAACAGTCTCTTTTTTTCCCTAACAACCAGGCGTTCTGAGTAAGTGATATATCTCGGTGGAGTAGAGATAAAATTGACAGAAAATGGAAGTTGAGCGTTTTAGCTTCTGTGCCGACAGGAACAAACAAGAACAGAGAAATTGCTCCATCTTGGCCAGTATCTAAAAGGAACTCAATCTTAACTGTCGGATAACAAAACACCAAAAAGGAAAACACTTAATCGAATTATTTTAAAATCCTCAATTTAAAGATTAAATTATCTAAACTACACCATCGCCTAGAATCCACTTAATGTAAACAAAAACAAACAAAAAACAAAAAAAAAAGAAAAGAAAGCAAAATCTTTTTTCTCTCAAACAGTTGAAAACCTTGTAAACAATATAACCAAGTATTCAATCGAACCCGCTTAAGCTGTGTGTTTTTCTAGTGAAATATTTACACTTGGAATTTTCTTAGACAGTCTAAGGCCAGAAAAAGGCAAACATTTCTTGTATTGACGGTTATAACGAGTGTATATATGAGAACGGCTCGTTGATTTAAGGGTAAATCCGAAGGACATGTTCCACAAACTGTTTGCACATTTATCAAATGAATTTCGTATTGGACATGTTTTATATGGCACAAGCACTGCAAATGCTGAATTCGTGCACTTCGCCAAGGGGGTAAAATGTATTTTCAAAATCTTGTGTTTGTTGTTTCACCTTTGAAACTCATCCAGAACTTCTTCTAACGTCTTCATCTATAAAGAAATAAAGTCACACAACGAAGTTAGACATGGGACGCATGGTATTTTCTTTTACTATACTATTTTATTTAGCTGCTGTTGTTTCTTGAGTAAAATAGCAAAGTGTTTGAAAAAGGAAATTTCCTATTCGAGCATACCGAGCATTCTGTTAGTCAGAAAGAGCTAATAGACATCATCCAACATAGTTTGTTCTTTTTCTATAAGGAAAAAAGTAAAGCTTAAAGTTTTCTAATATTTAGAATGGATAAGGTGATGCCTCTATCTAAACAAAGCAGAATACAGGCTATTTACCCAGAATTGAATGAGAATTGAATAGGAATTGACGACATGTCGCCGAATAGGTTAAGTCAACAATTCGAACTCGGTAATAAAGAGTGTTTTTCTCTCTTTTCTATCATTCACATCATTCACCTGCTTGCCAAAAAACAGAAAGCCCTTTCAAAAAACCTCTCTCCTTTCATCGTAAAAACGACGTCGACTATTTTAAATGCGTTTTGAAGGACGGCGGCTGTTTTCAACTCGCCTCTTGGTACATCAGCCGAGAACAAACAAGCGAGATCTAGGACAACATGTTAACGGGGAAAATATTTTCTTTGCTATTATCAGTGGAAATATGAGTAAACGGCATAGAAATTTGTGTTTGTCTTGACAATTCAATACAAGTCGGGACTATTTTTTTCTCAACTTTACAATCTTCAATTTCGCTTTCCCACGGCGCAGAAAATGGCTGTTTTAACTTGTGTTCTATAGGCACACGCGCTTATGATTTCGGGGAAGAATATATGAATGGCGCTGAAAAAAATACTCATAACATATGCCTTCAACCTCGAATCTATAGGTTAGTTTAGAGGTTCTTAAAAGTCGTTGTGTACATTTTAACGAATGTAAGTTTTTGTTGCCAATTAATACACTCGTCCAATTTTTTGAGAGTTTCAAACATATCTTTTGTATATTAAAAAAGGAGGATTTGAAGCCAAGTATCTGTAACATCTCCTTGGTAAAAATGTAATTAAAAGCCTTGACCGTCAGCAGTAACAAGTCTGAAGATAATAAGCAAGTGCACATTTATGTATTTTTTACAAACGCCTTATTTCTTTATTTTTTATTTTTGTTGTCAAGGTTTGTGTAGCCAAGGCGAGCTCTAATTTGCTTTCTTAACTGAATGAAGCATCAAGATTTCGATTTTTTTTTTTTAAAGCATTTGCCCGATTTTTTTCTTGTTGTCGCTGATCTCATTTCGCGCGCTCCCTCTGTTTGTGTGGTTCGTTTGCTTTCGGCTGTCGTACTTGTCATATTTTTTGACAGGTTACAAATGAATTTTTGTATTTCAATTGCAAATATGAAAAGAACACAGAGCTAAATCATCACGAACCAAGTTTTTCTTCAAAATTCGAAACTGATAACGTGAGGATAATTTAAGTTAGGTTAGAAATATACTGCTGATTGTAAATTTATTTGGGTGTGGCTCACAAACTAATTAAATTTTCTTCGATTTCTAAAACCCTTACTGAGAAGATTTGCCGCGCTAGTCTGAAATTTCTTGGGGTTTTTATTCTAAGAATCGTTTTTTAGATGGAAGAGAGATACAAAGCAAACTGTAACTGGCTTTTGGGCGACTAATGGATTCAATAAAGAAGTAAGACCAATAACCTTAGCCTTGAACAGGCAACAACGGAATTTTCCGAAAACATGCTAGATGTTTGGGCGTTTTTTGTCTTAAAATGAGTATAACAGTATCCCTTTTCTTTTTAACACTTGTGGTTTCTAAAAAAGCGAAAACAAAATCGTTGGAAAACAACCAGTATCTATCTTGAGATATAAACTCGAGTTAATATCTAAGTAAAATACACAATCAACATTGAAAATATTGAGCAAATTCATAAAGTAAAATACAGATGTCTTTTGAAATTAAATGTCAACTCTTCGTGTTATACACCCATTCCAGGCTGAGAGCGTTTTCTCTTAAACTGTGTGCTTTCCATTCGTGATGTTATGGGTTTTAAGAATAAAGCATTCGGTACGGATTTCTCTCGAGAGCAATGTCCAATATTGTCCACCAGAAAAGCCGCAGATTCGAAATTTACTTATTTGTTTCTTTTGGATTGAGAGCTAACATTTGCCCGGCAGCTGACCTAACCCACAAACCTTGCCACGACGGCTTCAGTACTAATTCTGTTAATCATTGTTTACCATCCTAAAGATCTCTGAAAGCCTCTAAAACTTTTCCTTACTGTTACACCCATTTCCCTGACTTGGTATCCCCAAAGTTAACTATGGTATCCCCAAACTCATTGCTCTTGTTTAGGCATGCTGACAAAGTTAAGAACAATATAGCTATTTTATGGTGGGAATGGTATCAAGTAGAATTCGGCAGCAAATATTTCTTTGTTGGTTTACTAACTACCTTTCTTATCTGTGCGAAAACTAGTGTTTGTTGTTTTTAAATATCTTCTACGCTTCACAACGTTTTTGCATAGGGTCTATTTTTAAAATGTGTTTTTCTGTCCCTTTTTATATTAACAAAATTCTTTTAAACCTTTCTTTGTGACTTAGTAATACACTGAATATATATATTTTTAACTTTTTACTAATTGAAATAATTTTTCTCGAGGATTTGGTATTTCAATTGTGAGCATGATATTCATGATTTTCACCAAGATCCAAACGGTATTTTTGTATTCCTGACCCATATCTTTAACGCCAGCTTAGTCCTTTAGACTTTGAATGATACGTTATTTCTTTATTACTTTCTCTATAGGCAAAAGCTGCCATAATCCAGTCGGCAATTCCAAGTCACAATAAACTACTGTTGGGGCTTAAAATTGTCACGGTTTGGCAAGGCGGTACCATTAGCAAGAAAAAAGTCATAATTCCTTCTTATTAAAGAAATTCTTACTTTATCACACTATCCGTTCACTTGCCCTTTGGAAAACATCCTAAATGTAAATCTTTTCATTAAAACAAATAACCCCGCCAAGACAATATATCAGTTCTGTCAAGGACATGTTTGGCGAAGGCTAATGCCTTGCTTCCAAATAAGTTAAAATAAGCTGTTCTTAGTTGCACACAGCCTCGGGCATCGGTTGTAGATACGGCCAATTTATGGCCTCGGGAGGCTAACTGGTAAAAATATCCAAGAAAACTTCATTAAATTTTATTTCCTCTCGTTTCTTAATATTCGAGTAATTCTTGATCGGTTTTGACAAATCCTTTTATGTGTGTACAAAGTTTGCAGGCCGCCAACTAACCAAGTATTCAGAGTTTTATTATCATTGCGGCATTTTCCCTTCCAAACTTTCGTCTTGTGGTAACAAATGGGAACCTAATCTGCCTTTTTTAGTTTAAAAGTGTTGACAGCTAGAGTTTTATTACACACATTTACGAATCGTGAATTCAAAGAACGCGAAGGTTGCTATTTAGATATTAAAAAAACGTAAGACAGGGAGAAGGTCGCCAATCACAACGCGTGCCAGCATTTCCCTCGCTACTCAAAACGTTCGTATGCATTTCCTGAATTGCTCCCGAAAAAAAACAGTACGAAAAATAGAATATCTAGGATTTTTACTTTGAGAATCCTTCGCAGATTTCACCCTCCAAAACTTCGAATACTGACAGTATAACTCGAAGGAAAACAATTTTAAACATTCTAGACCAACAGTCTGCCACGAGGCTATGTGTTCAGAGCCGATTCACGTTTGTTTGTATGCTAAAACTGACTCTTGCTAGTCAAAGAACACTAGTTAACAGTCTAACAGGCAAATATTTGGCCCATCACGTCGTACCGAGTGGCCAGTAAAGAGTCGCTCGGTAAACCCTGTAATATTTCGCTTGTCTTACTTATCCTAATTTTCTAATATAAATGGAAAACATACAAACGTATGAGCAAACTAAACGTGTGCATAGCTCAAGTCTTATACAGTAGACCCAGCCTTCGCGATTCGTGTTGGCCATGAGCATAGTTCGGTCGTTCAGAAGGAAGTGGGCTGTCTGAGCCATGAAGAAGATCAAACCGATCTTCCATCTATTGGCCCCGACTAAATTGCTTGATGCTATGTAAGTTCCTAGTATCAGTTCGGTGAGCTTCGGGGTAACTATTTTGCTCTGGCAACAGCATCATGTTTGGCATTAAGATCGGAAATTCTTCGCTTATCTCAAGTATCTTGCTGACAGCGAGTCTATTGCAACAAGGCGCGATCGGGACCCTCTGACACTTAGGTCTGCATTTCCTGTGCTTCGTACGTCCGTTTACTTCCTTCCTGGCTTGAAAGCCTTGCTATTCTTATTTTGTCCACTCTCTGACACTCTACACATGCCTGCATTGTAATTCGTGAGATTTGACTGTTTTTACAGCCGCCGTGCCCTAGTAATGGAGTTTCCTAAGAAAAATACTCGGAGCTTTCTTCTTGGGTGGGCTATGACTTGTTTAACCAGCGAAGATAGATCTAATGGCATAGGTTAATTCAACTTTCAGCACCATACCGTAATAACCGTAATACCGTAATAATAACTCGTATGTGTGTCGTGAAATGGACTCACAAGTAAAGATTTCTATGTTATGACTATGTGTGTCGTGAAATGGACTCACAAGTAAAGATTTCCATGTTATGACATTAAACTGATGGCTACGTGAAATGAATCGTTGGCTTGCTTGTTGAAAGTTATCATGGTATAGTATTTCAAAGAGTGTGTCTTGGTACACTATATGGAGTCGTAAAAGAAGGTTAAGACAAACAAGGAGTAGTGATAACATCTAGAAAAACAACAACAAGTAGAAATAAGTAAATGGCTAGGCAAACCTATACGAGAAACCCTGGATTCCACTGACAATGCTCCCTGTAGCCAAGCTGTATTGTGGGATTTTGCAAATCATCTTTTAAAAACATTTCGGCATGAGCCAAGAAAGTCGGAAGATAAAGATAAGACTTTAAGAAATGAGATGTTTATCTTGAAAGGTCTAAGAAATTGCCCCGCCATATTTTCCGCTAAGGTTAAATGAGGGCTTTCCTTGATACATAGGGCCGCTTTAACCGTTTTAGAGTGTTTTGATATTATTGCAATGAAGCTCAAACGTCTGTAGATAACTTTCTAAATGATATTTCCGCAAACGTGATATGCCCCTATCTATTTTCGGTCCAGCAGTGATCATTAAACTTCTTGTTGTTAGGAGTTTTTTTTAGGAGGGAACCATGGTTCAGTACGAGTAGAATTTTACCTCTAGTTCTTTATGTAGCGCAAGGAGATGCCCTATGGCAGTGTTTTTTTCTCTACATCCTACAGCTTAGCCGACAATCACACAAATACCAGAACAGTGTTAAATCTTTAGCTTTTGGAAGAACTAAAGAAACGAGCATTCTCGGCTTTCCTACCCTCTTGTGACTTAGCTAAGCCTTATGAGTCATGTAAACGGGCCAATGCAGACACAAAAGAGTTTTTGTCTCAGTAATCTTCATGGAAAGTAAAATCGCGTACGTTTGCTCGTTGTCGGTCGCAGTTCTTTGGGAAAAAACATGAATAAAATACCGCTAACGTTCTAGTTATCGAGCGGTCGTCTTTCGGTCCCTTTGATATCTAGCAGTGAAACAGCGGTGATTTGCATGCAACATGTTCGCAGAGACTCGACAACCAGAACTGTGATTTATCATTTCCTTACCAATTTTTACAAATTCTATAAAAAAAAACCCAAATCCAAAATTTATGAGCCTTTTAGGGCTTTAGTTTTGCTATAAATGTATACTGTGTAAACTTAGCGATAAAGGATTTCTAGGACACAATAGCGAATCGATGCGTCTTTCCGGCACAAGATGGTGGACTGCAAGTGCCGCGCCGGCTCGATGTGATAACAAGTTTAGCCCATAATTACTATCGGGGATATCCTATTCGGCGGCTCACTAGACATAACAACTACAAAGTTCTATCTTGGCCAGTAAAATTTCTGATTTGTATGTGATTTTCTCGTGTTTATGATCCAAGTTTGTTGTCCAAATCCTGATAAATAAGTCCTGGTGTATCTTATGTTTCCTCCTGTTTTCCTAAGGAAAATAGTTTATGGTAGTTTTAGCTGGCATCGGCCGATCTCGTGCCTTTGATTAGATATTAAGACTAGGTGAATGGATAAATTTCAACTCAAGTGTGAACTTTTTGTCTTGTAAAATTAACGAAAGAACCGCTTTTGTGTGGTTCCTTTGAAAAGCTTATCAAGTTCCAATAGTCGACCACATTCTAAAGACGCGCCAAATGCCTCTCTTCTCGCAGTTTGTGAGAAAGTAAAATGCCCTAAGGGCTTCCTCCTTGGTTTCAAATCTGCTTAAATAACTCAAGAAATTACTTTCAGTTACTTTTAATCCACTTACATGCTGGAAGCGCCTTCACGCGCTGGTAGAGAATACAAAACGGACCGCAAAACAGACAAAAGATCGAGACTCGCTCGACAGTGCGTTCCTTTTTAAAACTCTAAACCGGCAAAACTCATCTAATAAAACTCAAACTAATAACTCGATTGCCTTTATCCTATCGACTCGCCATCAGAGGGAAGCATGGCTACGTGTGAAGCAAACGGTTACCGCTCCTAGTATTCTTACACCATCCCGCCTTGACAATAAACTCACCGCTAAAGAAGATGTGTGAAACAGCCAGTGGCAAAGTTGAATACCATGATCATCGACCGCCTCGCTGTGTTCTGGGTCTTTTTTAGACGCCTTGGGCACTTCGCTCGCGACCACCGGAACGAAATATCACATCCTCGAGGTTCAACTGCACAACTTGCTAAGGAGCGGGCCGTGTGTTGTTAATGGGGGTAGTACTCTGTGTATGCTTTACGATGTTTGAACTAGCAACTCGACGGCCCGATTTTAAGAAATTTGATCTCCACGGAGAGTGCATTTCCAAACACAGGTTGCAAAGTTTACCGAAGATTGTGTTTTTGTCTGTATGAATTGCCGTGCTAAAAGAGCTTGTTTGAATTCTGTCAGTTTGATTATAGCGTTTTTGGCGTTTCTATTTTACTTGACTTGCGGGTTTAGCGTGTGTTATCCTGTCAGCACATCATTTCTCGCTCAACCCTGAAGCTTGTCTCGAGAATTCTATCCCTTTTTCGAACAACAAATCTATTTCTATATATCTAATTAGTCCATGCCTGCATGTATTGGGGTGTTTTCCTTTGGAGATCAATTAAAGAAGAGGGCTTCACAAAACTATAACCGAGATAAAAACAAAATGTTTGTGGGGCCATTTTTACACCTCATTTTAAAAATCACCCGTGAACAAGTTCTCCGTTGCGCGGTGCTCAAAGAAAGTGCCGTGTGAATAAAAGAAGTTGCACCCTGTCGAGTACTAAGTATGCATTCTGCTGTTAAAACTATCCCAACAACGCTCGATAAATTCGGCCTATGTTTGCGATTCAGCCATAAACATACCCATCGTATGATTACTTTGATTACATAGGCCTTAATGTTAGCCAAAACCGGACAGAGTGCAGTTTGGGTTAATGCACTTAGTGGTTCTTAAAGGACAAGCAAAAGCCATTGCCGCGCTCTGCTTCGATTGTTGGATAGCTGAAAGCCGCAACACAGTTATTCACCATTGACGTCCCAATTGATTCGTTAAAAATTTATTTTCTTCAAGTATCCACAAACGTTGACCATGAGAGTACATTTACAATAAAAACCGTTCCCTCGCCTGACTAGTATAAATAAAAGTGAAGCAATGATAAATACAGAGTTGACACGAGAACAAACTGAGCAACAGTCAATGTTATGCCCCGAATACAGAAAGCGACTGTCGAAAAGCCAAATATTAACTGCACGCTCTTTCATCTAATGGTCAGCTTCAACAGAACAAGTTTGCGAAACAATATATATGTGTATATAGGAATCTTTACAAACATTTTCTTAGCTAATAATCACTTGTGTCTGTTAATTCAATTTCAAAATATTTTGATTTCGGAAGATTTGCTTTCTTCAAAATACTCTAATCATTTTTGTTTTTCCTAGCCTAACATTTTCATCTTCTATTTTACATTTTTGATTGTTCATAAAATTATTAAATTTTCTAGCTCTTTACGAAATCTAGTTGTGCTTGTAGTAAAAAATGATCAATATAATCATACGAAAGCTCAAGCACATTGTACATAGACGAGATATTCGTCGGATAGCTCAATTTTCAGTGCCTCAATGTTTATATATACAGGTTTATCATAATATTCAGCTTTTCTTAGAATAATTTCTACTTCTAGTGTTCTAAGTGCTGCGCTAAGTTCACGAAAGATTTGATATACCACAACTCGACGGCGTGAAGACGCAACCCTGGTAGTACGGACTCGTATCCGTCGTGATAGGTTGCGATTCGTAGGCGGATTTAGGGAGTCCTAGGGAACCCATGGATTGGAGTGATGGATGATAAGGACTGAAGTGCATGGGGTCGTAGCCTCGCAGCTCAGCTTCGTGATCTTGCGCGATGATATTCTTGATAGCGAATGGGTGATTAAACGACTTATTCATGGGCATACCTGCCATACCCATGGCGGTCATGCTCCCAACGTGTCCCATGCCCATAGCCGTCCCGTACGGAGACGGTGCAAGGAAGCTAGGGGTTCCCATTGAGCGAGGTTGTGCCGCCATGCTCTTCGCCATGCTTTGTACTGTGACCGGGTTGTGTGTCATACTGCTCACCTTGCTAAGGTGACTCAGGTCCGGTTTTTTCTCGGCTTTGAAGCGCTTCTGCCTGCGAAGGTAGCACCCGTTCTCGAACATATTACCGCAGTCCGGGTGGAGAGTCCAGTAACTGCCTTTCCCGGGGCGGTCAGGAGAGCGCGGCACCTTCACGAAGCAATCATTGAATGATAAACTGTGCCGGATAGAGTTCTGCCAGCGCTGTTGGTTTTGCCTGTAGTAGGGAAACAAGTCCATGATGAATTGGTAGATCTCGCTCAGTGTGAGCATCTTGTTTGGGCTCTGTTGAATGGCCATCGTGATGAGTGAGATATATGAATATGGCGGCTTGGCGTGCGTGTAGCTCCGGCGATACGCTTTCTCCTTGTCCTTGGATTTCTTGAGCTCGTGCGGGTTTTGTGATGGGTCTTGCATGGCCGCTGGAGGCACCCCCGTGTGCTCCATCATCTCTATCTCGAGGTTTCTGTACTGAGGATCCAGTTTGCCGGTTGACGTTGCGCGCTGCTGGTGTTGGTGTTCACTGTGTCTCCGCTAGCGACTTGTGCAGATTACCTCCTAGTAATAAAGAAGTTTTATTTTTAGTGACAGTCCGTCAACAAGCTAACCGTGACATAAACGGTAGCTCCTCCCCCTCCATTGTTTACCGGGAAAGCTCTCGCCCGAGCCCGCCAATTGTTTGCGCTGGAGTCTTTGTAGCTAGCTAGGGAAAACCATTTTATTAAATCCTACTAGAACCATTATCACATGTCCATCACAGTGGCTTACAAACAAATTGCCGTTTCATAATTCATGAGCAAATATAATTATTTCGATAGGACTCTTTATAGCTTTGTCCTATCTCCAATCCAAAAAGTCAACAGAAAACGGGGGCTTACAACTTTGTTATGCCGGTGAAGGCAATATGGTCGGGTCTAGATGGGATGATAACTCGGTATCTCAGGAAGGACATAGATAGCTTTCTCTGCGCACTTCACATTGGACAGATCTCTAAAAGCAAACTCATTTAGCCGCATCAAATTTATCAAAGGGCTGACGTCACGCTTGCCCCGCGCGAAGTGTTCCGCAGCACTTTTCGCATTCTTGAGAACCTTAGCCGTAACCAGGGCCCTGTCACTACACTGCCCCGTCAGAACCATTTACATCACAATCGCTGCACAGCGCAAGCACAAACAATGGCAATTACGTCGGGAAACTCGCTTTATTCTTTTCCTGAAAGCTCTTTCCTTTCGGTAGGCTTTTAACTCAATTGTCCGGACGATTGAGAATCGTTCACTACGTATTAAATTGCCTGCCGCATTTCACTTAACAGTTATAACATAAATCGGCCGCCACCTGCTTTTGTGGTTTAGTGCCAACCGTATATAGCGTCTTGAATATTTTCTGGAATTTCTAGAGCCAAAAAGGTAATAGAAAAAATCACGCGACTTGCGTACCGACGTAGGTTTTGTTTATTAAATAATAGCAAATTGTTCTCACGTCAGTAATTCAGTGCATAATTGTTTGCGACGTCTCTATTATTGTGTGTGTTGCATGTAGCTGTTTACCCTCGCACCAAGAGCGTACTTGCCATCGGAAACTCTGCGGCAAGAAAAAACATCAGGGATGACAGCAAATCGTGCGCGCGTGGGTAGTGGAACAGACACTGAATTTTTTAGAATCCTTTTTCTCATTTCCGGAAGCCAGTGCAATTAATTAGTAAATTTCGCTCACGTCAATCATACCACAAAAGCCCAATCCAGGTGTTTTCTCAGACAGCTGTAAGAAATAGTCTTCCTGCAATAACTAAGGTTTCTAACTACCCTTATATCGGTAATTTTGTTACTACACATGGAATCACTAAAGCAAGGATCCCGAGAAAAAAATCTTATGGGACTCCGTTGTCGGGACTTAACTGCGATTAGTCCGTGTCTCCATGTACGCATTCTTTAACGTTCTGTCTTTTTGCCCAAGCTTTTTAAGTGCACCCCTTTTCGAACTATTTCGCCAAGTGAGCAATCGGACGCGTCCCCTGGGGCTATTGACATGCCTATTTATCGGTGATCAACTCATAAATACGACTCATTCCGTGTTTGCGATTTTCCTTGTTTATGCAATACATTGACGATGTTTGCGCGCTTAGTTTGAGAGCAAACTTTGCGAAGACTGTTGAGTCGCGAGCTCGCTCTGAACTTCTAGGCGCGTCTACCATGACGCGCTCGAATTTACGGCGGACCATTTAACCAATTTCAGACCTTTCTTTGCGGCGTGTAAAATGCGTGCGATGACGAGAAAGCTTTTGTTGACTATTGCCGCAATTTCATTTTTATTACTTTTAAACCGTGTTTTAGTAAAAAGAAGATTACTTTACCCTATTCTTTTGTATAATCGCTTTCTAAACGTTACCAAACACTGAGCGCTAACTAACTGACACTACAACAAGAGATGCCAAATAGTCTCATTTCCTTACCCAGGGGCTACTCGAGTTTTGAGACGGCAAATTAGCTGAGGTTAAATGAAATGTTTCCTTTAGAAGTAGCGATTGGCCTAGTTATGAAAATTACCTCGGGCTATTGGTAGTATTATTCACTGTTTATTAGCGCAGGGACGCCCTATTTCTTTCTAAAATAAACCTTATTACACTTGCCGCCTCTCCTTTGTTTTCGAACGTCCTTTTTGTTTTCTCTTTACAAATAAGGTGTAATTCTCTTGAACTGATAGAAAGAAAGAAGAAACTTTGGGACTAATACAGTGAGCCGGGTTTACTGTAGGCCACGGAGAGATACGGTATCTTTCAACACCTGTCTCGTGGCTTGTTAACTTGCAAAAAAATAAAGCTCGAAAGTCTGCTTTCATTAAATTAAAGAGCCTTATTTTATGGCGTTGTGCACTTCCAGAAATAATGCAAAAATTTGTGAGGGAAAAAGCAAATAGGTTGATAAAATTGTTGCTCTACAGGCTAAATACTTTATTTATTATTGGAATAGACCTAATCTATTAAATGGATAGTATTATATAGCTTTATTTTACTGTTTTGCCTCCTATTTAAGAATACGACTTGGGTTACCGTTAAAATTTTGTTTGTGTATTTTAGCGCACAAAATAACGATAATAGCATTAAAAAACGACAGAAAGCTTCTAGAAATGTTTCGCTAGGATTTTTTTTTAGATTTGTTTGGATTGGCTAAATATTTTCGCCTGTACCTAACATACGACTATACTTATAAGTTGGGCCAACCTCCACTAGAGTAAAGCATGAAAAGAAGCGTCGCTACTACCCAACGGTACTCCTATTTTTAGTTCACGCTTGGATAACTCGGGCAGGCCGCGCTAATTCTGGATCTTAACAACACGCAGGCGGAAAGGTTGTTCCAAGAGAATTGGGCTATTCTTTCAAGTACCGTGAAACAATCTCCGATTTATATCTACCATCTAAGAAGGCAAATCATGCGTCTTCAAAGATGATTTTAGGGTGTTTGAGTGAGGGTTATTTTTTTTTAGTTTAACAAGGGCTTTTTAAGATTTCGGTTATACGCTTTGCGCCAATTTTTGGCCTCAGTATAAACATTACGCGCGCCTAAATCTACAAATATCTCGTCGCATTTACACAAGATGACCTCCAATTAAGAAGTTAAACTATCCAGAGAGACAGCAAGGCATTCCATACTCTATTGCAATGACACTACTACAATTGCAAAGGTTTCTTTCAAGCAATTTTCCCGACCTGTTCTGTCTTACACGACGTAGCAAGTCAGAGTCTGCTTTTGTCAAACATGAAATCTAGTATTGAGTTGGCTGTCATGTTTTGTCGATTTTTCAAAAATTCCGCAAAATTCGCGTGTGTTTATAGATTATATTTATAACGAAAAGGTCACAATTGGCTTGTATTTTCCTTCAAAAAACGTGAAGGCGCTATATCCCATTATATTTTCTATCCCGTTTTCCTCAAGCGTTGTAAAGTGTGGCTTTCGAAGCGCAGCAAGAGAGCAGGCTTTATTTATATATTTATCCCTAAGCTATTCCTACAAAAAGAGTCGTTTATATATCACTATGCATCGTTGCTTGTTGTTTCATAGGGTGATGGTCGCGAGAGTAATCCAAAAAATGGCTCCTTAAGAATTTCCGAGGTTTTGCGACAACGAGTGGTAAAATAGCAAACTATCTGATGGAAATTCTCTAAAATGGATGGATGACAAAATAGTAATCCTCAATTGTATTTCTAGAATAGAATAGATTTTCACTTGTAGTAGCCTCTGATGGGGCACGCCGATGTTCTCAATAAAAACCTGTTTAGGAACCCGACGGGAAATAGATGTGTGTACGTTACCTTCTCGTGAAGGAAGATAATGACCTTGTTACTGTTATTGCCTAGATGACGGAGTCAGCGTTGAACAAATAGGCACGTTGTGCTGGAAGGGTAATGTAGTAGGTTTCTATTCCCTACATAAACTAAGATAGATCACTACCTCGTTTATATAGAACACATGCTTGCTCGCAGTCCTGCCTTCCTGGTGCGAAACGCGCTCCGCCAATCAGAGCGAACGCAATATTTACTTATCCTAATGTTCGCGCTTGTGATTGGTTAACCATGATGATACATTCAGAGGCAAAAGGGCTCGCTGTTTCTTTGTAAATGTTTGGCCGTATAAACTTTACATTCATATTATCAGTATTATCTCTTCTCTTCTTTTTGTGTTTTGTTGAATGTTTGTAAACGGACCTTTGCTTTTCACTTAGCAGCAGAGGACTATCCTCAGAGAAAAGTCGCATGCGCTTTGCAAATGCGTGCGCTAAATGGAAACGCTGATCGAAATAGACGTTACGCGGTTTTGCCACGAAGCAGCCTTAACAAGAGAGAGTGACAATAAAAGGAAGCCCGAAATTAAAACTTTGTGTTCCCAAGACGCATACAGTCCAGTCATTAGCTTAAAAAGTTCGCCAACGATGAAAAACGTCTTTTGGCGCCTTTTATTTGGTCGCTGGTATCAACGAGAGCTGTACCCGTAGATATCCGTGCTTCGTGTACTCGTGTTACTCACAATCCACCCTGAGGCATTGTCCAAAGCTAAGCACCACTATTATAATTGATAAAGAGAGTTAATATTGAAATTTTTACACGATCAACACAAGGTTTTGTTAACCAAACATTTCTATTAGTTACATTCGCCAATTTATCTGGTAGTTTAGGATACACACATGCCTCAATACTATGCCGTTCAATGTTTTATAACTACCCACTCATCCTCGATTTCTTTCTGGTACACCAGGGAACGCCCAGATTTCCCACAGTGCGCTAAAACAAAAAACCAAACGTTATTTTCACTCCAAGTTCTTATTAAGAGCTTGGTGTATTTTTAGAAGTTAATCTAAATTATTTTCTGCCAGAAGCACAGAGATCACAAGTTTGTTTGCGCAAGTGAAACAAGTTAGGCCACTTTTGAGTGGCATATGCCATCTGATAGGTTTTCATTTTGATAAATGTTTGCATAGGATAGAAATTTAGCCACAACAAAGAATGAAGTTAGTTCGCCCGATGTTGTGGCAAACTTTCTTCTCACAAAATAAACTTTATATTGAGTAGAAAAATCCAGCAGTTCCTTAAGTTGAGCTGTTTATTTCTTATCTCGGGAAAGCTGGTGTAGTCTCGAATCAATTTCGAATAGCTAAGAAAGGACAAGCCTTCGGTGAAAATGCAAAGAGGAAGATAAGAAACCGAGTCTCCCCAATGCCCAATATAAGGATCACCATTCATTTTGTTTAATTTTTACAGAACTTGAGCAAGGGTTTTATTTTATTAAAAGCGCAATCGCAGTAAACTCTTCAAACGCGCCGACCTCTCAGCGAGCTTTAATTGACTTTATGATAATTTGACGATGATACACAACTCACGACCCTTTCGAAAATACCATCACCGGCTTAACATGTCCTCTCTACGACCCACAACAAATTAGATTTGGTACTAACAGGGCTTAAGAAAGCTTTACTTCAGGCTTAGGGGAATGGAGTAAAGTGGCAAAAGGGGCACGCTAGTCTCGGCCGTGTGAATATCCATTTTATGCTTTTCTAAAACTAAATATCCAGAAACTGTTGATTTTGCACAACATTTAACAAATTTAGCCTTTTCGAGATAATTTTGGCGTATATGCCCTCGAATTAATAAAGACAATGTGATGGATATAGTAATGGTAATTTCTTGGTTTTTCAGAAATCCCTGGGACTAGGTAGCCGATTGAATTTGTGACTTTTTTGTGTGGGGCAAATGTGAGTAACTTGATATTTTCTCTTGCCAAACAGTGTGTTTGCCCAGTCTATGGGAACCTTATCAAGGACAAAATGCCAAACAGGTCCTTTAGCCACGTATGATACGCGCCAAACCGTCTAACAAACAAGTGTTTCTAAGTCACGCATGCGCGCCAAACCGTCTTATCCTAACACTACGCTCGATAAGTGTGTATAAGTCACGCATGCGCGCAAAACCGTCTTATCCTAACACTACACTCGATAAGTGTTTATAAGTCACGCATGCGCACAAAACCGTCTCACCCTAACACTACACTCGATAAGTGTTTCTAAGTCACGCATGCGCGCCAAACCGTATTATTCTTACCCTACACTCGATAAATGTGTATAAGTCACGAATACGCACAAAACCGTTTTTTTCTAACCCTACACTATAGACAAGTGTTTATGATCCACGTATGCGCTCAAAACCGTCTTATTCTTACCCTACACTCGACAATTGTTTCTAAGTCACGCATTCGCGCCAAACCGTCTTATTCTTACCCTACACGCGACAAGTGCTTATAAGTCACGTATGCGCACAAAATCGTCTTATTCTTACCCTACCTTCGATAAGTGTTTATAATCCACACATGCGCACAAAACCGTTTTTTCTAACCTTACACAATAGACAAGTGTTTATAATCCACGTATGCGCACAAAACCGTTTATTCTTACCCTACACTCGACAAGTGTTTCTAAGTCACGCATTCGCGCCAAACCGTCTTATTCTTACCCTACACTCAATAAGTGTTTAAAAGTCACACATGCGCACAAAACCGTCTTATTCTAAACCTACACTATAGACAAGTGGTTATAAGTCACGTATGCGCACAAAACCGTCTTATTCTTACCCTAAGCTCGATAAGTGTTTATAAGTCACGTTTACGCACAAAACCGTATTTTTCTAACCCTACACTATAGACAAGTGTTTATAATCCACGTGCGCATGAAACCGTCTTATTTTTACCCTACGCTCGATAAGTGTTTATATTCCACACATGCGCACAAAACCATCTTATTCTTGCCCTGCACCAACAAGTGTTTCTAAGTCACGCATGCGCACAATTTATTTTACTTTGTCGATTTTCTTATGTATCCGCATATTATCCACCCAGGCATTAAACCATTGACACCTCAACCGCCCTATGACGGCTATGAGAACTACGCCAAAAATTCATAAAGCCAAAAAAGAAAAAAAAACGCGAGATTAAGATACTAAGGAATTAGTCATGGCCTGTGTACACCCTTACTGGGTCAGGGCCTGTGTACACCCTTACTGGGTCAGGGCCTGTGTACACCCTTACTGGGTCAGGGCCTGTGTACACCCTTACTGGGTCATGACCTGTGTACACCCTTACTGGGTCAGAGCCTGTGTACACCCTTACTGGGTCATGACCTGTGTACATCCTCACTGGGTCAGGGCCTGTGTACACCCTTACTGGGTCATGGCCTGTGTACACCCTTACTGGGTCATGAACTGTGTACACCCTTACTGGGTCAGGGCCTGTGTGCACCCTTACTGGGTCAGGGCCTGTGTACACCCTTACTGGGTCATGACCTGTGTACACCCTTACTGGGTCATGACCTGTGTGCACCCTTACTGGGTCAGGGCCTGTGTACACCCTTACTGGGTCAGGGCCTGTGTGCACCCTTACTGGGTCACGGCCTGTGTACACCCTTACTGGGTCAGGGCCTGTCTACACCCTTACTGGGTCAGGGCCTGTGTACACCCTTACTGGGTCAATGCCTGTGTGCACCCTTACTGGGTCAGGGCCTGTGTACACCCTTACTGGGTCAGGGCCTGTGTACACCCTTACTGGGTCAGGGCCTGTGTGCACAATTACTGGGTCAGGGCCTGTGTACACCCTTACTGGGTCAGGGCCTGTGTACACCCTTACTGGGTCACGGCCTGTGTACACCCTTACTGGGTCAGGGCCTGTGTGCACAATTACTGGGTCAGGGCCTGTGTACACCCTTACTGGGTCACGGCCTGTGTGCACCCTTACTGGGTCAGGACCTGTGTAAACCCTTACTGGGTCAATGCCTGTGTACACCCTTACTGGGTCATGGCCTGTGTACACCCTTACTGGGTCAGGGCCTGTGTACACATTTACTGGGTCATGGCCTGTGTACAACCTTAGTGGGTCAGGTCATGTGTACACCCTTACTGGGTCAGGACCTGTTTTCACCCTTACTGGGTCATGGGTGTACACCCTTATTAGGTCAATGCCTGTGTACACCCTTACTGGGTCAGGGTATGTGTGCACCCTTACTGGGTCAGGGCCTGTTTTCACCCTTACTGGGTCAGGGCCTGTTTTCACCCTTACTGGGTCAGGGCCTGTGTACACCCTTACTGGGTCATGGCCTGTGTACACCCTTACTGGGTCAGGGCCTGTGTACACTCTTACTGGGTAAGGGTATGTGTACACCCTTACTGGGTCAGGGCCTGTGTACACCCTTACTGGATCATGGCCTGTGCACACCCTTACTGGGTCAGGGCTGTGCACACCCTGGCTTATGCACATCCTTACTGGGTCAGGGCCTGTGTACACCCTTACTGGGTCAATGCCTGTGTACACCCTTACTGGGTCAGGGTATGTGTGCACCCTTACTGGGTCAGGGCCTGTTTTCACCCTTACTGGGTCAGGGCCTGTTTTCACCCTTACTGGGTCAGGGCCTGTGTACACCCTTACTGGGTCATGGCCTGTGTACACCCTTACTGGGTCAGGGCCTGTGTACACTCTTACTGGGTAAGGGTATGTGTACACCCTTACTGGGTCAGGGCCTGTGTACACCCTTACTGGATCATGGCCTGTGCACACCCTTACTGGGTCAGGGCTGTGCACACCCTGGCTTATGCACATCCTTACTGGGTCAGGGCCTGTGTACACCCTTACTGGGTCAGGGCCTGTGTGCACCCTTACTGGGTCAGGGCCTGTGTACACCCTTACTGGGTCAGGGCCTGTGTACACCCTTACTGGGTCATGACCTGTGTACACCCTTACTGGGTCAGGGCCTGTGTACACCCTTACTGGGTCATGGCCTGTGTACACCCTTACTGGGTCATGAACTGTGTACACCCTTACTGGGTCAGGGCCTGTGTGCACCCTTACTGGGTCAGGGCCTGTGTACACCCTTACTGGGTCATGACCTGTGTACACCCTTACTGGGTCATGACCTGTGTGCACCCTTACTGGGTCAGGGCCTGTGTACACCCTTACTGGGTCAGGGCCTGTGTGCACCCTTACTGGGTCACGGCCTGTGTACACCCTTACTGGGTCAGGGCCTGTCTACACCCTTACTGGGTCAGGGCCTGTGTACACCCTTACTGGGTCAATGCCTGTGTGCACCCTTACTGGGTCAGGGCCTGTGTACACCCTTACTGGGTCAGGGCCTGTGTACACCCTTACTGGGTCAGGGCCTGTGTGCACAATTACTGGGTCAGGGCCTGTGTACACCCTTACTGGGTCAGGGCCTGTGTACACCCTTACTGGGTCACGGCCTGTGTACACCCTTACTGGGTCAGGGCCTGTGTGCACAATTACTGGGTCAGGGCCTGTGTACACCCTTACTGGGCCACGGCCTGTGTGCACCCTTACTGGGTCAGGACCTGTGTAAACCCTTACTGGGTCAATGCCTGTGTACACCCTTACTGGGTCATGGCCTGTGTACACCCTTACTGGGTCAGGGCCTGTGTACACATTTACTGGGTCATGGCCTGTGTACAACCTTAGTGGGTCAGGTCATGTGTACACCCTTACTGGGTCAGGGCCTGTTTTCATCCTTACTGGGTCATGGGTGTACACCCTTATTAGGTCAATGCCTGTGTACACCCTTACTGGGTCAGGGTATGTGTGCACCCTTACTGGGTCAGGGCCTGTTTTCACCCTTACTGGGTCAGGGTATGTGTGCACCCTTACTGGGTCAGGGCCTGTTTTCACCCTTACTGGGTCAGGGCCTGTGTACACCCTTACTGGGTCATGGCCTGTGTACACCCTTACTGGGTCAGGGCCTGTGTACACTCTTACTGGGTAAGGGTATGTGTACACCCTTACTGGGTCAGGGCCTGTGTACACCCTTACTGGATCATGGCCTGTGCACACCCTTACTGGGTCAGGGCTGTGCACACCCTGGCTTATGCACATCCTTACTGGGTCAGGGCCTGTGTACACCCTTACTGGGTCAGGGCCTGTGTGCACCCTTACTGGGTCAGGGCCTGTGTACACCCTTACTGGGTCAGGGCCTGTGTACACCCTTACTGGGTCATGACCTGTGTACACCCTTACTGGGTCAGGGCCTGTGTACACCCTTACTGGGTCAGGGCCTGTGTACACCCTTACTGGGCCAGGGCCTGTGTGCACCCTTACTGTGTCATGGCCTGTGTGCACCCTTACTGTGTCATGGCCTGTGTACACCCTTACTGGGTCATGACCTGTGTACGTCCTTACTGGGTCAGGGCCTGTGTTCACCCTTACTGGGTCAGGGCCTGTGTGCACCCTTACTGGGTCAGGGCCTGTGTACACTTTTACTGGGTCAGGGCCTGTGTACACCCTTACTGGGTCACGGCCTGTGGACACCCTTACTGGGTCATGGCCTGTGTACACCCATACTGGGTCAGGACCTGTGTACAATATTACTGGGTCAGGGTATGTGTACACCCTTACTGGGTCAGGGTATGTGTACACCCTTACTGGGTCAGGGCCTGTGTGCACCCTTACTGGGTCATGACCTGTGTACACCCTTACTGGGTCATGACTTGTGTACACCCTTACTGGGTCAGGGCCTGTGTACACCCTTACTGGGTCACGGCCTGTGTTCACCCTTACTGGGTCAGGGCCTGTGTACACCCTTACTGGGTCAGGGCCTGTCCACACCCTTACTGGGTCAGGGCCTGTGTACACCCTTACTGGGTCAATGCCTGTGTGCACCCTTACTGGGTCAGGGCCTGTGTACACCCTCACTGGGTCAGGGTATGTGTACACCCTCACTGGGTCAGGGCCTGTGTTCACCCTTACTGGGTCAGGACCTGTGTACAATATTACTGGGTCAGGGTATGTGTACACCCTTACTGGGTCAGGGTATGTGTACACCCTTACTGGGTCAGGGCCTGTGTGCACCCTTACTGGGTCATGACCTGTGTACACCCTTACTGGGTCATGACCTGTGTACACCCTTACTGGGTCAGGGCCTGTGTACACCCTTACTGGGTCACGGCCTGTGTTCACCCTTACTGGGTCAGGGCCTGTGTACACCCTTACTGGGTCAGGGCCTGTCCACACCCTTACTGGGTCAGGGCCTGTGTACACCCTTACTGGGTCAATGCCTGCGTGCACCCTTACTGGGTCAGGGCCTGTGTACACCCTCACTGGGTCAGGGTATGTGTACACCCTCACTGGGTCAGGGCCTGTGTTCACCCTCACTGGGTCAGGGCCTGTGTTCACCCTTACTGGGTCAGGGCCTGTGTACACCCTTACTGGGTCAGGGCCTGTGTACACCCTTACTGTGTCAGGGCCTGTGTTCACCCTTACTGGGTCAATGCCTGTTTACACCCTTACTGGGTCATGACCTGTGTACACCCTCACTGGGTCACGGCCTGTGTACACCCTTACTGGGTCATGGCCTGTGTACACCCTTACTGGGTCATGACCTGTGTACACCCTTACTGGGTCACGGCCTGTGTTCACCCTTACTGGGTCAGGGCCTGTGTGCACCCTTACTGGCTCAGGGTATTTGTTCACCCTTACTGGGTCCGGGCCTGTGTGCACCCTTACTGGGTCAGGGCCTGTGTTCACCCTTACTGGGTCAGGTCATGTGTACACCCTTACTGGGTCATGGCCTGTGTGCACCCTTACTGGCTCAGGGTATGTGTACACCCTTACTGGGTCATGACCTGTGTTCACCCTTACTGGCTCAGGGCCTGTGTACACCCTTACTGGGTCATGGCCTGTGTACACCCTTACTGGGTCATGACCTGTGTTCACCCTTACTGGCTCAGGGTATGTGTACACCAATACTGGGTCATGGCCTGTGTGCACCCTTACTGGCTCAGGGCCTTATAGAGAGAGGACCTTATAATGAACTGTCTGACTTTTGGGAAAGGCATGTTGACTGCCACCCCTCCCTCATGAGTTTTGCACGTCTCCCCAAATGCTTTGCAATCTGTATTGCAGCAAGATGGTTTCTGAAGATTTTGCGAAGTGTACATTGCGTTTTGAGACCATGTGAATGGATATGGAGGATCAGAGTAAAGGTGTCTATTTGTGTCTTGAGCTGTGTTTGCTGATCTCTCTCCCTTGTGTGGAAGTTTGCGAAGGGGTTGATGGAAGGGTTGATTCTGCTGTTATTTCTTATTCGATTTTAAATTTTTAAAAGAACCTGAGCTATTATTTGTCTAAAGAGTAGTTGCTATCACCTTGGGTGGATGCATATCTTCAAGACCATTTATCCCTTAGACTGATGCCTAAATTTCTTCATCTCGTTGTGTCTATTTTTGTTGTGGGTACTTCTCAAAGCCGGTACAGGCCGGTTGTGGTGTCAATGTGTTAAAGGGAGAAAAAAAATAAAAGGATTTTAATAGTTCTAAAAAATATAAGTAAGAGAACAAATCGTCGTAAATGTGTTTGACGAAGCAACCAGTCCGTAAACATTTGTTTTTCTATCGTGTTCATCAATTAACGGTGTTTGCAAGCATTCTTTGTTCTCTCCACATTTCATTGGAACCATTTCAACATACAATAACCAGTATCTCTCCTTTTGTTTCTGTCTAAAGTACAGATAGAACAGGTCAAAATTGAGGTTATGATAGTTCAAAAGGCAAACCATCGTTGACGTTCTCCTTACTTAATATTGCTCAAGTAAATAAATGATATTCAAACAAATACGTCTAAGCGTGCTATTGTCGCATTTGGCCGGTACCCCTTTTGTGAACAATAAATGATCCGTATCTTAACCAGAAAAAAAATCTGTGATTCAGACAAAGAAACACGTCCCTCCTGCTCCATGTTGTTTGTACTTACCTCGTCGCCCGCTGACCCAGATCAACCACCCCTACCCTTGACTTTCAGCACAACTTTTTGTGTTAAGGAAGCTATACATTGAGTAACATCACTGTAAACTAGCTCTTCTTTACGCAGCTGATTATCATGGCATTTCCTTCAGATTTTAGTTAGGTTATGATTGACAAGAGGTTTCTGGTCGTTTCTTGACCTCGTTTATGGTGGGTGGGACTACAAAGAAGTTTAATGAAATTTTAATATTTAACGCTGTTACCCGTTCAAGCCTGGGTTTTGCTATTGTTTGCTTACCAAACACTGTAAAAGAAGGAAAGTTTGAGTTATGAGTTTGATGAGATCTGGCCACAATGTGACACGCGGTCATGCCGGTAATAAATGTAGTGAATGAGAAATTTTGAAATGTCAAGAAAAAGGAATGCGAAACAAGCGATTGCGCTTTCTGGTAAAATTCAGAAGTATCATGCCAAATTTCTAAAACATATATTTATATAACTTGGCACACGAGTGCACAACATATTTACTTATTTTTAATTTGCTTGTTGTTTATGGAAATTTGTTTATTGCTTTTAAATTATGCACCTATATTAATTGAAAAGTCTATATATAAAGAGCTTCTTATCTGTCATTCTGTTGTGACTTCTGTTGTGAAAGTGCTAAGTTTCGTGAGCTCAAAAACTTGGACAAGCAAACGACTTTGCCATCTTTGTAAGTGATGCTTGCTTTCATCTCCCAGACCTCTTTTCGGTCGTGAATTGTCCTTTATTTCGCACCTCTTTTTCGAATGAAGGCAATGATGGATCATCGATTTTCTTGTGTTTCATTTGAAAAGGAATTCTGAATAACTAACTGCATCCATGGTTCACAAGAATCAATGATAATATTTGGATGATAACTGCTTAGACCTCTGTGTTATGTAATCGTATTGTATTTTTTTGTATTGTTATGTTTTTTGTAACTGTTATGTAATCTATTGTATTGTGAATCCTACGCCCTACATGGAAACTAGCGGTTTTTGTTATTGTGAAATCTGTTGTTGTGGCCAGCGTGGTTGGTTGTACCTGACCCGACCCGAACCGTAGGGAGTTCATAAGTACATTTGTTACAATGGCTTATAAAAGCAACCACCTAAAGAAAATTAAGTACAAAAAATACGATCTATGACGTCACAGGGGTCGCGAGCATACTGAGCTGAAACTAGTGATAATGCTTGGCGAGAGAAAATAAATTTAAATTGAGCAAAAGAACCAATCAGAGCTCGCGTTTTACTAGAGTTGTTGTTTAATGATGTGGGAAAATTGTGAAATAAAATAAACGCCAAATAATGGAGGGATAAAAGAGATGGTGTTTAACTTAGAATGATAGCTGGTATCAGTCATTAGCTTTGGTTGTAATTTCGGTCAGGTTTAGGTGGCCCACACAAAGAAGAATTATTTTCTGAAGAATCCATTTCTAACGGCTAATTCAAGCAAATGACCGAGATGCTTTCAATAAAATATCGTTAATAAGATATTAAACTTAAATCGTGGATGGTTATTTTCTTGCAAATAAACCTATGGATTTTAAATAATAAAGGACATTCTTTAAGTTACGCGTGTGTATACAGCTTTTCCTATTGTGGTTTCCAAGGAAAATAAATCAACGGGCGATGTCTGCTATCCGTATTTCCCCACTAGCTTTGAAGTGCTTGTTTGCCTTGTTATGTTAAAACGCCTCTTTTTATTGACTCTACACCCCTTGTGTGTCTTTCGCCAATCAATTTGAAAACGGAAACTCTCAGCTATGTCCAAGTATTTGTAATGTTTTCACCAAAACAAACAAATAGTTGTTTGTATTGGAAGTCTTTAAATTTTGTAGTGGGCCATTATTGAGTTTCTATTTATGAGGTTGCTGGTGAGTGTTTTTTTTTTTCTTGGAAAAGCCAGACACATAGACTTAACTACTTATGAAGCTTTCACAGGTAAAGACATAACAATTTAGATAGGGCATTTCTTATGGCTTTACAAGACGGCAGGGCGGTGAGGTAACGCCGACGATATAAAAGTGAGATTTTCACATCTAGACTGCATCGAATATGATTTTTATTGGTCTTATCTGACCTCACCTGCAGTATATTGACGGTGTTTGACTCAGAATCTTAGCTGCTACCTATAAATGTTTAGTAGGCGCCCTCCAGACTCGAATCACTTAATTCAGTCACACATTAGTTGAGTATAATCACCTACGGTTATTTCTTACACGTTTTCTTGTAATCACCTACGGTTATTTTTATGCGTTTTCTTATAATCACCCACGGTTATTTTTACGCGTTTTCTTATAATCCCTACGGCTATTTTTTATGCGTTTTCCATAATCACTTACCGTTGTTTGTTACGCGTTTACTTATAATCGCTTAAGGTTATTTTTACACGTTTTTATTTTTCAGAAATAAGCAAAATAAATTCCATCGGGAGCTGTAATAAAAGCATTTTGGCATAAAAACTAGAAGCAAGACCAACGTTAATGGTAATTAGTGAGATCGAAGCTTTAAAAGGTTTTCTTAGGGTTTTATCGTTATGAACGCATGCTCTCAAGATTAATCGCGCCGGTTCAGTCACAAAGGGGGGGGGAGAGATTTTCAGATGAAATTTTAAACGAAAAGTAAGGATGTAGATAAAAGAAAAAAAGGATTTCTAACCCTTAAGAGCAGGAAATGAAATTGAAAGTATAGATTGAGATATTCTTCACAAAAAATGTTAAATTTTCGATGATATTTTGACAATAAAAAAGCTCGAGAGCGTTTTGACTTCTGTGGAAATATTTTTTTGCTTATGTGATGGTTTTTTTTTGTTGGGAGCTTTGTTTTCGGGTCGTTCTTGACTGTTGCCCGGTGCGCGTTCTCTTAGCCGCTGTTTTCGTCGACTTGACGAAGTAAGCTGCTAATGGCAATAGTTTCTTATATCATACGGATATCATATATCATAAAAATCATGTCTAAAATTCACAGCGATTCATTCAAAATACGCAAAACATGCATATTCAAAGAAACAAATGTAAAACATTTTTCGTGTCTTCTTAAATATTCGTTTAAGTCAGCAAGAGCATTTCTGATGAGGAAGATGGCATTAGCATCGAAGGGCTACAGTGGAAATTTTCTTTGCAATGATAAGTTGTGATTTTGTTTCTATGATACTCAGTGAATAAATACCCCGAAACTGAATCCCGTTTGTTAAGTTAGTGCTCTCGAGAACTCATCTCGTATTTCACCGCCTTGAGCTTTCAAAGTCCCGCTTCACAAATTGAATCATGCTCGCGACGCCCTCATTCGATTAACAAAAAAGCGCGCGCAGACTATCGGCCTACAACCCGCTCTTTCCAACTTACAGCTTTTTTGCTACAAGCATCCGCACTAACGTAAACATCAAAGAATGCCAATTACGCCGCCATTTTAGGCTCCCGCTCAATGGCGAATCACACAAAACACCCGTTTCCATCTTCTAATTCAAGCAAGTAATCAAGATATTTTTAATCAAATATCGTCAATAACATATCAGTCTTAATTCGTAGGTTGTTATTTTGAAGTTTCCTTGCGAATAAACCGTTGTGTTTTCAATAACACAGGAGAGTTGATTGGCCTATTTTAAGCACCGTGCAAACGGCGCCAGCATCGTAGGAGATATTGGCCTGTACTCATAAAAACTATGTGTTCAAACGCCAAAAGATTGCTTGCTACGTGTACCAAGGCGCTGTCTACACCGGAGTTTCAAAATTGCACCTTGACAAGCACTGCCTATCGCATTGTGTGTAGGGGACCTTACAAAACGATTGATCCGCCATCATCAGTTTGATTAAGTGTTTGTTCTTTAAGTGGCAAGCAAATAGACTTTCAGCGGAATGCACGATGGAATTCTCGGGTGTTGTCTTTTATTTACACTGAGCTCCCTTATGTCTGCTACCCGAGGCTATTTGCTGAGCGTTTGCAAATATTTATACCCCTACTTGATTTTATCTTTATTTTCACGAAGCCTACTATAATGCGAAATAGAAGCTGTTGAATCTAGAATAAAGTGTCACTCATTTATTTTCTAGCAGAAATTACAGTTTAAAGTACATAAGGAAGAACTAAATAATTATGATAGTTGAAAGTTTATGTTTTAGAAAGGTAAGCAGAAACCTCTTACGAGTTTGTGTGCAGAAATACAAACTTTATCTGTAAAAAAAATATTTGTTTTTGCGTTTCTGATAGTAATTACGAGCTTCTATCAGTCTAAGCGTAACTTACTATTTGCAAAGACTAGTACCTTAAAATGACACAAAGTTTTGTACAAGCACGATTAAATATATCGAAGTGCATTATATAAGAACCCGTGGAATTCCAGACACGGCTCTTTGTTGCCTGGTACATAATAGTTGTTTTTGGCCCTTTTTCTAAGCTCCGACTATTTTTTATGCTTCCACCATAGGTCAGTCTTTAAGACTTGAAATACAGCTTATTTCTCTCTCTCATTGACAAATATTGACTCGCTTACTCGTAGTCAAATGTTAGAGACTTGGCGATATTTGAATTGTGATAATTTAGGTAAACATAGCATGGAAATCTCAAGAACAAAGTAAACGTGTTCATCTTAGCTTACCTCTTCAAGCCTTGCACGTCGCGTGCACAGTTTCTGGATACTCTTTCTTTGTGTTTTACGGTCTTTCTACCACTGGTGCTTTCTGAACAAAACGAAACAAAACCAATTAATTAAGCCCGACTTGTTCTGTGTTGATTTTAATCAGGAGAACTTAACGAGTTCTATCTAGTGGCGATAACGTTTAGCTAGAGATAATTTATTTGTCTTAGGTAAACATGCCCTTGCCTTTGCGAATAGAATTTTTTCGGTGTCACCCTCCAACAGCTGCTAAGTGCTGCCACTTAATAGTCCCGCGTCTTTATTGAAGATTGACCGAAAGTGATGTGCACTTTCTGTGCTGCGAGCTGATTGGCTTATCGCAGATGATCGGCATTGAGAAGCCATTTTGGAGGTAAAGCGTGAGCCAGCTTTTGGGTATAAGGTTTCATGGTAAGCCTTCTATTATCCAGCGTAGATACCCAAAAGAGATTGGGGGCTCTCTCCTTTTTAACAATATAATACAGGTTTCGTAACTTTATGCCTTCTGTCGAATCTAGACCACATTCTTTATATCACGCGTCAAATTGGCAGTTATAAAAAGTCAAGCTATTTTATACATCTATCTTTTCAAAATGCTATAAGAACGATTACGAGTACAATAGCTTAAGAGATGCTTTCCTAAGAGTCGAATTATTGTCTAATTAAATCTGAAAGGTCTCCCTGGTTCCAACTTGGGCAGTAATAAGATATATCTAATCTGGAAACAGAGGAGCATTTAAACCAGAGATTTTTTCGATTAGCCTTAAAAGATATCACTTTTGACTCAAATTATATTTTACTAATTGGGAAAATGGCGTGAGAAGTCGGCACCTATGAGCAATGAGTCGGTCGTTCCTCCGAAAAAAGATAGGAGTTCGATAAAAGCTAACTGGGCGACGAACCAAACATTGATTGTGGGCTTTTGAACAAATATTGGCAAAATGTCTGAGTAGATTCCGCTCTAAGATTTACAAAAGTAGATTTAGTTTCGTTTTATCTAAAAGAAACTTTGCGTATATACGATCCTGGCTTTCTTGTACGAAAACCTACTATTCAACTTTCTTATTGCTAAAATATTCACTTTAATTGCAATAAAATTTTCATGTTTGCTTGTGTTTAGATGCATCTTAAGAACGAGAAATGATTATGCCAATGTTTTTTTTTTAGAAAAACAAGTCTTAAATCCGGACCATTCCACTGCCATTTTTCTGTTATCATGGTTATCTCGAATTTCGAAAACTATAAGAGCTCGCGTTGTTATATAGAGGAGTCCAGTGATACAGGAACCGTGATCTCTGTTTTAAAAAAAAATTAATTTACGAAGGTACTAGGAATTTAGAATCATTCCTTGTCATTTCATTCACCTTTCAAATAATATTTAATCAAGATATAGCTTTCCTTTGATAAAATGGACACAAAACAAATAAATTTATAGTCTAATGGTCTTTTTTGTCCAATTCACGCTTTTCAGATGGCGTAAAAATATTTATACTCTTATATTTCGGTCGCTGTTTTAATCCTCTAAAGGTTAATCCACTGATTTGCGTTAATTTTTCTCTTTTCTTTTAACACAAGCCACCGAAAAGCGGCATCAGTTGAAATTTTAGTTTGTATACTCAACTTTTATCGCTTCCTTATTCTAACGGTTCTCTGGTAACCGCCGTGGCCACTTTGGAAGTAAGCATATATTGAATTACTCATCCGGCTTCTAACAATCGAGTCCCAAAAAAAACTGAACGGGCGTTTGTCACACTTAACACTCGAAAGAGGGACTCCGGTTTCCGTATGCTTAGAAACAAGTCGTTTGTTTGCTTTTCTACTACCGTCCCAAACCACTATCTTTCCTTTTAAGTTGGGTTTCAAGTTTCATGTCAGCAATATCAAGAAAATGCTGTATTCTTGTGAGATGGCTTATTTGTTAAACTAGAAAAGGAAAACAATAGAAAAGACTGTGAGCATAACGATAAACATAAACTTAAATACTGTGCAGTAACTAACGGCTTGAATGAATTCCTAAGGACGCCTGGATGCCCGGCAAGTGCAGTTTCATTCCTTTTCAACTCTTTGGGCAAAAATTGAGTTTTTCCTCGCAACCATTTTTTTTTTCTGGAAATAAGCGTTTTCTGTATCATACATCTTGTAACATTATATTTTTTTGATAAAAACCTACACGCGCAATGCCCTATCTGTAAATGTGCATTTTGCTTCTATTTCTTTTGATCTATATTTTTCGCGTGTATTATCCAGGGAAAACGACGTGTTGTTGGTCAATTGAGGAATTTAGTCGTGCGGAATCGGAGTCTGGAGAGTGTCAATATAGGGAATCAGCTAAAGTTTTTTTCAGGGACATAGCAGTAATATTGGTTTTCCCCGCACGCTGCGATTCGCATAGGAAATCGATCCAAATCTGCTAAACGGTCCGGTTTCCTTTTCATTTAGTGATTTCCTTTGCGAAATGCAGCGTGAAGCAAAACCTTATTACTGCTTTGTCCCTGAAATGAACCCCATATTGCGTCGCTCGGGACCCTGCCCGCATCCCTCACTCCGGACATATGTACGAAGGACCTTGTCCTTAAAAAAACAAAACAAAAAAAACTTGACTCGATCGCTTCGTGTGATGTGAGGTTGGTTTGGTGTTCACTCAAAATATCCGTTATTCGTAAGATCCCCCCTTATCACAAATCAGGTATATAAACCACAGTGAAAGGATCGGGTGGTACATCCACGGCATCTATTATACCGGACGCTTCATATGAAGCGAATTTCTGGGTCGGGCATTTTCTTTGCAGATAATTTGTCTGGGTATTATTTGCGTCAGGAGTTTTAGACAGTTACATCTTCCATAGGTGTGATAGTACAAAACCTTCTCTATAAGTGTGTTATGCAGATCTCACCATCAACGCGAGAACAATATATTAGAAAAAAAAATTTCTAAAACACAAAGTGCTTGCTTTGCTAAAGGTCTTTAAGTCCACATAATAAAACAATAGATCTACCACTTGTTTATTTTATAGCGTTGGAGTCTGTAGCGAACAAAAAAGTGTCAAATCTGCTAAGTTCTTATTATTTGTGAAGGCCAAAAGTTAGAAAACTGTTAACGGCTATCATGTTATCCCTCGTGAAGCAAAGTTTATTGTACTGTATAGTGAAGCCTTCTGTTCGTAACCTTTTCTCCTTTGTGTTGTTGTGTTTTCTTTGTTGGTCGAGGTAGCGATACCTGCCTCTCATATGCCAAGACCCTGCGGTTTGTTTTTGGCTATACATCAAGAAGACAGCAAGGCGAAAGAAAAGGTAAGTAAATATCAAAACATAACAAAGTCCCAGCCCCAAAGTACAACTCACCAATTTTGCTTTCTACCTCTTGATCATCTTGATATAAAAAAAAGTATTGTTCGCAGTGTTCGAATGACATTCCAACTGTGTACCCAACAATTCTTCCTCTTTTCGAGGTACTGTGCGCCATTTTTCCAGGAAGAAGACATGTTCTATAATCCCCTAAAAGTTTTTGGCCACACTTGCTAGAGCTGTGCTTCCGTGGAAGGGCGATGAATACTGACCCCGATCAGTTATGCCGTTCAGATATGATAGCCTTTGCTCAGATAAATATTGACCCATCATATAAACACACGATAAGCGAAGGACAAACACTCGCTCTTCGCAATAACACACGGCGTGCTTCAAACCCCGCCATTTGTTCTTGTAAACAAACTGACGCATGGTGCGACATAAATATTTGCAGATTTGCGCTTCATCGAGATTGTGTTTAAAGAGAAACACTTTAGTTATTACTTTTAACGAGTTTAAGTGTTAAACCGAGCAATACCGTTCGAATGCTAGAAGCTTGTCGAATTCCTAGCAGTTTTGATAAAATTATATCTGTGAGTGTATATCTTAAAACTTAGTTTGGAACAGGAAGACAAGTACTTAAATTCCTACGTAATTATCATTGTATCCCAATGTATCTACAACTACTCTTTTTTTTAAACAATATCTTAATTTTGAATAAAACAAAATTAAAAAAAAATAGAACTTTTCCCCCGAATTACGTTTAATCACGGCGATGTATTTTAAGGGCTAGTTCTTACCTTACAGGAATATTTATTGCACTCAAGTGGATTGGTACTGGATTTTGAATGCTCCGAAAAACTACACGGCCGTCAATAATTACAGTTATTGACCCTTGTTTACAGCGGTATTTTTCTATGACAATTTGTGCGAGATTTTGCAAGGATGGTGCGAAATTTCCAAGAGGAAAATTGCATTCAGAGCAGAAATGCGGCCCCGCTCTTTTGATGTCACTATCCATAAATCTCATCACTTGTGAATGATTCTGTTTTTGACACAGCCACGGCCATTTTGTTTTGTTCGCCGACATTCAGTTAACACATTATTGAATTTAGCATCTGACTTGTGGGCGGAAAGATGACAAGCAATGAGACATATCCTCAACAACACTAATTTCATATGTCGACTGATTTTCAAAGAACCGAGAAAACCAAGGAAGGAAAGTGTCTTTGGAAAGGAAATGAACTTCAGTGCTTAGCAGGTTTCAATTGAAACAATTGTAATTTTAAGTATAGCCAATTGTGATCAGGCATCTCGGAAATATTATAGTTTGAAGATGCAAGGAGAGAAAATAAAATGGGTAAAATGGGTCAAGTTCGCTATTCGGGACCCAAATATAATTCTTGTTGCGTATACTATATTTAAACCAGTGAATTAATTTATTAACTGCGGCGAGAGGCGTGCCTGATAATTAAAAATTTATTTATTAACACTCGCTCTTTTCAATAACACTACAGAGGATAAAAGGAGCCTTTTGTTGTAAGGGTCAGATTTTTACCGGCACGCTTCCGGATCATTCATTGTTTGCTAAGAACTAGAAACGCTACCGATGTAGCGGATTGCCTGGTAGCTTAGCCGCTATTTTAATTTGTCGGTTGACATTATAGTGAAGTATTAGGGTAGCGGCCAGTGCCGCTTCTATACATTGGATGCAGTGTTAGAATGGGTCGGTACTCCAGCTATGGCTTATATTTACAGGTTCGGTGCGTCGGATTTGCGTCTTTAAAAGTCACCAGTCTGAAGGAATAAAATCAGGAACGTTTCATGGCGATTCATTAGTTTTCGATTCCATAAAGCAATGGGATAATCCATTTGGTATCCAAGAAAGAAGATTTTTTTCACAAGCTTTTACTTCTAGTAGCTACATTACAGGTGCGAACCCATTGGACATTGCCGACAGAACTTCTTAACTTTGTGCTGGTGTTTAGGTGATGCCGACTTTGAAAGGATAATAACGACAACCCTAACAATTATTAAAGAGCCTTATTACAGCACTTTCTCGGAACATAAGCAACACAAGCTATTAATATAACGGTGATAGAGCAAAAGATAATGAAGTTTTTTTTATTCGAATTGTTGTAGTTTCCACAGATAACGAAAGAAAATAAACTTTTTACCGACGCGTCACTCAGCGATTGTGGAGCTGTACGTTTCCGAACAATTTTCGTTTGTTTTCTTTACGATAACTCAGTGATTGGATTGGTAAAATATGAGGCCAGTAAGAAATTACATGAATTACACTAAAAAACCCACGGCGTACCTTTTTTCAAAATTTAATATGAAAAAAATCCTGTATTATATTAAAACAAAGTATTGTTGCAGATTTTGTCGGCGGCGAGCCAAAGAAGAGCTAAAGAAGAGCCATAGAAACGTAAAATCTTTGATAACAAATGTACTAATTACAACTTTCTGCTTGAATGAAACAACCCTGAAATAAGCGGTTAGTGGAAATTGTTAATGAATGAAAAGAATAGCATCGTGAGTTGTTCGTGCTCACATCACTTTTGTGATCATCATATGTCGTTATAATTGCCACCCGCTCAACTCGACATCTCGGGTGACTTCGGTGGTCGCTGCTCTAGACGGCTTGAGATCAAAGTGTAGAGGGCAGAAGTGTGCGTATCGTTCAGAGATTCCTGTGTCAGAATTTGTGACTCGTTTCTAAGCTTTCTGAAAGATAAACAAATGTGGAGGACGAGTTTATAAACTGTTTCTATAACTAATTTAAAAGAATTGATGCTTATTCACGTGTTTCTAAAAGGGAAAATATATGTCAACTTCCTAAATAGCTTTGCCCATATAATTTGAAACATTGTATTTGTTTAAATCAAAGTATTGTTATGAAGAGGGCGTTGAGGTCAGAGTAACGAGGCGCGAGAAAGAGGGGGAGGGGCGCGAGAGAATAGAAAGATAAGAGGGTCTCGCTACTCACTCTTCCCTACCGCTCTCTACCCCCTACCCAGGCCTTGTAACGCCTCGTTCTCGCGCCTGTATTCTCGACGCCCTCGTGAAGCAGGTAATGGGGGACGGGGGGGGGGGGGGGGGGGGGGGATAGGAGGGAGCTGCTGCATCTTAGTGATATGCATTTATTATTTGTTTCATGTAGGCATTTTTCATTAGTTTATCTTCCCGGGACTTTTTACAAGCAGGGTGATACAAGCTACCTTTTTGTTCAACTGGGACGGGTAACCTGACAAAAAAAATTAGACGCCGTTCTTTTCGTGTACCCTTCCAAATGCAAATACATGCAAATGAACGAAGCCGATTGTTAAATCTTTATTTGCATGCATTTACATTAAGAACGGCACATGTAAAAAAAAAAGGCAAAATATTTTTGTTGAGTCAGAAGGCCGAAATACGCAAATCCATATAGCGAAAATGATCGAACACTAACTGCTCGGGAAAATTACAAAATACGTCTTATTTACATCAGCACATTTCAATCTTCAGAAGGGTATCTCATTTTATCTATATCATGTTCCGTTGAACTGCTGTTTTATTTCCAAGTTGTCATATGCAAATTTAAGCTACATCTGGTGTTTTAACGGCAAAAGATTGATTGAAAAATAATTCGCCCAAAATGAGAGACACTTTTGAAGTGAGTGTATACTTTTACATGTATGCAAAATTTTACGAAAATCGGACGAATGCTTGTGTTCCATCATTTAACGAGTTTGCTTCCCTGCTAGCAGAGGCCTCTTTTCTCTGTATTTTGCTGGGCCGCCCAGAAGAGACCTCTCCTGGCAGGGATCGACGTTGGCGTATTTAAGCGTAATTATGTAAGTTTCTCAGTACAGCTCATAAGGTCCCAGATTAACTCTCAATTTTTTTACACTTTCGCACCTAATAACATCTTTCGCGCCTAAAAATCTTAGAAAATGACCTAAACATTTCATTTTGCCGAATTTCATTTCGACATTTCTTAGGCCCAAACGTGAACCGTAACCTTAACAAATATGAATGTGTTCATGTAGAGCTCATCTCATCACCCCCAAACAAATTATACCCAAACACGCCGTTGCAGTATTGCATTCGTAGCCCAAAAAGGACGATTTATTATTTGCTAGTTTTTTAGGGTTTATAGTCCGAATACAGGTATTTTCAACACATATGGTTTATTTATTTAACGTTTATTGAAATAGATGAAAACAAATTTAATATCATACAGTATCGTAACATCTTTATTTTATCGAACAGTGCAATCTGTTTAGGGTTGTCTTTAATATCAAAAATGGACTGCATCAGTGCACATTATTTTTGCTTTCACACCAATTCATTGGTGACCACTCACTTGTTAACAGTGACGGGTTGAAGAAGTAGCAAACGTAAAAAAATGGTAACTAACAAAGGAGCCTTTTTCTTTCCTTCATTTGCTAATCTCTAACTACACTAAAATAATATCCCTGGCTGATCTGAGGCCCATACATTTTTAAGTAAAGAAATGGTACGATTATATACGACATATATTTACTGTATATATACTTACTGTAATGTGTCATTTGGCAGGGTTGGGCTACCCCGTTATCATAGTCTCCATAGCTATGTATACGGCGGTTATTCTGAGTACCAAGGTCTCAGAGATTCACTTATTAGCATATTTACTAAGCGTAAATAAGTGAACAAGATTTACTGGTACCAAGCATAAAACCGAGCATAGAAGTAGACAGCTGCCATTGTTTCTTGACTGACAGATAGAGCATTATGTCTGTATTAGGTCTTTGAAGAAGCATAGAGGGGTCGTAGGATCTATCTACTGTAAACCTAACTATATACACACATCTGCACTAAAGGTTCAAGTCAGTAACCGCATTATGCTATGCTTTGATATGCTAGGAGAGAGAGCATCAAACCAACGCCTACTGATGTACGTTATTCCCCAAATATACTGTACAAGGCACTGAATCTAAGAATACTGAAATACATGCACAAAAAAATCATGACTTTTTCGTGGCAAATTCACTCCAAAATGAACAAAGAAATCTTTCAATGAAAATATCCCCTCTCTGACTGATTCAATAAGTTTCTTTTTTTGTTCTTTTTTTGCTAAAAGCTTGCCAAGTTTGCCGACAAAAATTCTCTTGATTCTTTGGTGAAAGCTCCCTCTAGCCATTGCATTACTGCACTGTTCCCAGCACGCAGCTGTATATGACAAATGGCCTAAAGAACGCTGCAGTAGCCACTGCATCCCTCCACCGTCTGTGGCCCGCCTGAGGTCAGCCTCATGCCACTGCTTTTTTCATTCTCCCATAACCCTGGCGTCTGAATTATCTGCATAGATAGAATATCTGGTTAGTAAAAATGTTAAGAAAAGTAAGATATTGTTAGATAAGGTAAGGTATCTTTTGTAAGGTATTATTTTGTGGAGTAAAAATGCCATGCAGTAAAAAAAACCATTCTCGAGAAACCACAACTTTTTCTCGGCCACAACCTGCCTGAAAAAATTACACAGGGCTGACTTTTGGAAGTACTCGCAAAGTATGCTGGATTTTTAAAAATAGTCTTCTTCTGTATAATACGTAGGTAATCATATGGTTTGAAAATAATTTGAATGAGTGTTCCCAAAGCTCATACATGAGCCGTCTTTGAGAATGTTTTTTTTTAAATTGAATGAAAAAAACTTTTGATTACCTTTTTATAATATAACTGGCAAAATTTAATATAAATGTATAAAAATGTAAAAGTCTTAGCAAGGGGAGAAAGACAATAGTACATAGTACCTTTTCAACTAATTCCTCAAAAGCAAGCTGAACTCCTTCCTTTGTTCTTGCACTAAGTGAAAAATGTTTAAGTAAGTGTTAGATAATACCAAGTGTTCTAAAAGATTTATGATACAAATTAACATTAATTAGCAACAATTTTTATAAATGAGTAAATGCTGTTTCATACCTTGCTTCAATAAATAGCATAGAATGCCTCCGTGCAAACTGCAAACCTTGCTTTCTGTCAACCTCTCTATTGTTCTATTATTAAATGAAAAATACTTTAAGTGCGGTATCCTTTTTTGTTAAAATTTTTAATGAAGGTCCTTACCTTATCAATTTTGTTGCCGACAAGCATCTTGACAATGTCCTTTTTGGTGGAATACATCTCAACTTCATTCAACCATTCCTCCAGCTTGTCAAATGTCTCCCGGCTGTTGGTGTCATATACTGAGGGCGAATAAAGACGCGTTGGACATGGCATATTGTGCCTACAATCATGCATTTAATATCTGTTTCATATAAACATTTTCATCAGTTTACCGTCCGGGGATCACCAAAAAAAATTTAAGAGGGGGGCTCTGAAATGTTAAGGTTTCAAAATCTTCCCTCCCCCTCAGGGTAATGAACACTCACTAAATTAAATAACAATAACAGTTACAGTAACAGTAACACTAATAGCAATAGTAACAGTAATATAGTAATAGTAGAAGTAACAGTAACAGTAATAGTAACAGTGATAGTAACAGTAACAGTAATAGTAACAGTAACAGTTATAGTAACAATAATAATAATAGTTATAGTAATAGTAATAATACTTACCTAATATAACCCCTTGAGCACCCCGATAGTAGCTAGGGGTAAGTGTACGGAATCTTTCTTGGCCTGCTGTGTCCTATAATCAACGGGGAGAGAAAGAGTGATTTACACAAATGATAATCTCACTACAATAGAAACTTGAAAATTATCACTTACCCAGATTGCTAGCTTGGCTTTATTTCCTTCCACTGTCAATGTTTTTACTTTAAAATCAACACCTGGGGGAAATGGAACATAAAGTGTGTATTACATTACATTCATTTGGAAGGGTGGTGTTTCCAATTGGAAAAGGAGTGCTACGTAACCCTTGAGGCAACATTGAAAGCCTGATGTCTGACAGTGTTTAAAGTAAGGTATAAATCAACACAAGGTTGAAAAGGTATGCTGAACGCTTCTATGAAACAGAGTAGTTGCCCTGACATTTTGAGCGTTAGCCCTTCGTCGGAAAAAAAAAAGTGTTTAAAAGTATACATATAGCACCCATCTCTCACCTATTGTACTCACCTATTGTAGCTCCTATGTCAGGATCAAAAGTGTCATCAGTGAACCGCAGGAGTAAACTGGAAATGAAATTGGTATAATTACAACACATTCAATCCTGGCTTCTTTCCAAGAAACAAAGTGAAAACAGAACCTCCCCCCCTCCCAATTTCAAGTCTCGCACTATCAGTAAAGTTCAACTATCGCTTTTAAAAAATATGCTTTACCTCTAGGCTAGCAAATTTTGCTTCTGTTTTTTTTTTAATGGAAAATTAATCTACATAAAACTTTGATAAATTTCTAGAGTAAGGTTATCTGGATCTGGTCAGGTGGGAGTCGCACCATGGCCCCAATGCATCATGGGGCGAAGCCAATCGGCAGAGCGGGGCAAATCAGTTGTCAAGCGCACTGGTCAGCAAGGTCTCCTCCACGGAAACAATGGGGACCAATGATTGCTGCAACAACGGCAAAAACTGTGATTGAAAAAAAAAAACTCAAAAACAGCGCACACTTGTCTGAAATGAAATGATGCTATTCTTTAGCGCATGTGTTAAAATAACAAAACCTTTTTTTGCTTCCAAAGCGCTTCCTCATGTCGTAGTACAGTTAAATAAACAGAAAAAAGCCAAGGATATTTCATTAGTGAAATTTTATCTTTTGAAGAGTATTTTTGCTGCTCACAAGGAAAAAATTCAGGTAATAATACACCTGGTCATTCTTGAAAAATAAAAGAGACATCGTCCACATAAAAAATCACTCCCATGATGCATCGGGGTCACAGTACAACCACCACCTGGGATCTGGTGATGTTGTGTGTTTTATTTTGATGTTTTTTCTTCTCTTTTCGGGACACAAGGGATAAAAGGATAAATTGTTTATGTCAACTTTAACATCAGTAGGACATTATACAATTTACAATATGAAACTTTTATAAAAAGATAATTCATAGCTAGAAATGTCAATCACATCGACCACCAGTCAAGAAGTTTGATTTCACACTTAGTCAAATTATAGAAAAGACAATACCCATAGAAATCAGGCCCCCTTTTTAAAATCCATACATTTCCAATGCCCCCCCCCCCCCCCGTTTAGAACTCGGAAATTTCCTCGAGACCCCCCTTAGTATGCTCACGCCCCCCCCCCCCTCGGGATAATAAATGAACTCTCCCTAAGTCATATTTTTAGGTACTTATTTGTTGCTGTCGTGGTGTACCTGGACGTCAGGTACAAAACTTGTAGCACATTGATGCTTATGGAATCGCCCTGGCTAAATATCTAGTTGAACCAATAACCAAGAACAGTCTCCGATATTTCTAAAACACAACTATTATATTTCATATATTTCAGCGACATTCAAGCAACCAAACTTACCTTGATTTACCAACCCCGCTTTCGCCGACGATTAAAATCTTTAGCGTAGTTAGCACATCATTATCCATAGTAGATCCACCAATATGGCTATTTAGGTAGCCAAACCTAGCTCAGATGATTGGGTATTTGTCGTTCTACCGTGCAATACTTGTAATCATTCCTACCCCATCAATATGTCGTCATGTTCTATTTTACTGATTTACACGTATCGTTTGGGCGAGACTCCGCTGGTTCATCGACCTGCCGGCTGAGCACAGGAAGCCCGTGTATTATTTGTATTGGTTGTTTGTGTAAGCTTACTACAAGCATGTAATGATATAGACAAAATTTAAAAAGTTTTTTGAAAAGCATTGATTTTTTTTATCGGTATCTATATTTGTCGCTATGGGTGCTATATCGAGAAAAAAGGGGTTTGCACGTACCCACAATCCTTTGCAACCTCTCATCCAAGAGGACAAAACTCGAAGACTTTTTCCCTTGCGCCGTCGCGATGCTTCCTTCTCATCTCCATGTAGCCGATTTCGGCATCTTTGCCGTTGTCGCCCTCTTTGCTCTTTTTATAGCTCTCGTTTGCTTGATCGACTTCGTGAGTAATTATTTATCAATTTTTGCGATGCAGAGTTTTCACAATCTAGGCCATACCTAGTAATCTACTACTAAGCTTATGTCGGGACAAAAAGAATATTCTTTTCTCTACAGAGGAAATCATCGAAAGGTCCCTCTATCCCAGGGCCCGAAGCCAACGATCCAGTGTAAGTTGCCCAACTTTCTTTGTTTATGATTGTTGATATATAAATCTCAATTTCCGTGTTAATGTTTTGTAGAAATGGCAACCTCCTAGATGTAAAGAAAGCTGGCAGCTTGCATGAGTACTTATTGCTTTTGCACAAGACCTATGGACCAGTTGCCAGCTTCATGTGGGGAACAATTAACGTCGTCAGTGTTGCTGACCCAACACTCTGGAAAGAGTTGAGGAGTTTATTTGACAGACCTCGTAAGTAAAACCAATTTATCCTGCTGTACTAGGAGGGGGCCGTGCCCCTACCCTCTCCCCCACCCTTCAGGACTGGAGCTTTTCCAAGAGAAGTGCCTCCCCCCTCCTTTTTCAGTAAATACAATTATGACTTGAAGTTCTCATAGAGAAGTGAAGTGCTTGAGCTGGTCATTCCTTTTATATGGTAAAATATATATTCTTATAGATTTGCCTGGGGCAGTTTATAGCCCATCCATAAGCCATATTTATACAAGACCCCCTTTTCTTTGCAGCCACTGTCTTGGCTGATCACTAACTCTTTGTTTCATGGTATTTCTATTTGTTTTATAAGAGAAAAGGAACAAAAAATTGCTTGTTGTATTATTTTATTAACCCATTGACTCCTGGCTATTTTTGAGCTAAATTTACAAAAAAACAGACTGACAGATACCTCCCCCTATTCTGTATTTTTAATACAGCCCGACAAAGTCAAACACTGCTGCACCTAGTCAGCGGTATCCTAGCTTTCCAACAGTGCTTTGCGGTTCTCACTTTTTATCTCTCGTCATTTTGCTGAAGCGAGCACAAGTTGATGGTAGCTTGTATTTCTCATCAAAAATACAGCTATGAGCAGTGTCCTAGAGTGGAGAGTGTCTTGACATCATGAAGTCTATTTGGGAATTATTGAGTGCTGTGCTTATGGATATTTGCAAGCAAAGGTGGATTCATGGTGATTTTTTCTTGTTGTGCTTTGCCTGGATGAGAAAATAGTTTTCTAAGGAATCACCACAGCTCTCTTAAATGCTGTCTTTTATGAAACCAAATTGATTCCAGAATTCTTTATTAAAAAAACACACATCTGACTTTGGGGAGAGGTGTGTAGACTGGCCCTCCTACATTTATGGAGGTTGGCCATGGCACAGTAGACATGACAATAAAAGTTGATGTTAACTTTAGAAAGAGAAATACAAAGCTGTAAACTTGGTTGCTTCTACAAATGTTCTCTTTTTGTATGCTTTTCTTGTAGCGGAGCTCTTCAAATTGTTTGAGCCATTGATAGGAAAAAAGAGCATACAGTATGCCAATGGTGTCCATGGGAGGAAGTTACGACAACTGTTTGATCGCGGCTTCAGTCACCAAGCTGTAAAGGATTACTACCAGTCATTTATTGAGGTTAGTCATCAAGCTATGATTGGTTATTATTAGTCATTTATTTAATTACTGCTGGCTGCTACATCTTAATATTTTCCCTACTTGATGTTTGTCACTTAATGGCATCACTGTGTTTGACCTAGAAATTCCTGTTGGAGGGATTGCTGTTCTGACTAGTTCTTTTTGTGTCCTCAGGGAGCAGAGAAGGTGGCCAATCAATGGGTGATAAAGTCAAGTGACGAGCACATCCCAATAGTTGAATCAATGCTCATGTTGGCCATCAGAGCAATAGGCAAAGCTGGGATGGGCAAACAGTTTTCAGCAGAAAAAGATGTGCAAGCCTTCATGAATGCCTATCGGACTGTGAGTATACAGTATGCCTATCGGACTGTCAGTATACAGTATGCCTATCAGACTGTAAGTATACAGTTTGCCTATCAGGCTGTAAGTATACAGTATGTCTATCAGGCTGTAAGTATACAGTATGTCTATCAGGCTGTAAGTATACAGTATGCCTATCGTACTGTAAGTATACAGTATGCTTATCAGACTGTAAGTATACAGTTCGCCTATCGGACTGTGAGTATACAGTATACCTATCGGACTGTAAGTATACAGTATGCCTATCGGACTGTGAGTATACAGTATGCCTATCGGACTGTAAGTATACAGTATGCCTATCAGACTGTAAGTATACAGTATGTCTATCGGACTGTAAGTATACAGTATGCCTATCGGACTGTGAGTATACAGGATACCTATCAGACTGTAAGTATACAGTTTGCCTATCAGGCTGTGAGTATACATTATGCCTATTGGACTGTAAGTATACAGTTTGCCTATCAGGCTGTGAGTATACAGTTTGCCTATCAGACTGTGAGTATACAGTTTGCCTATCAGGCTGTGAGTATACAGTATGCCTATCGGACTGTAAGTATACAGTATGCCTATCGGACTGTGAGTATACAGTTTGCCTATCAGACTGTGAGTATACAGTTTGCCTATCAGGCTGTGAGTATACAGTATGCCTATCGGACCGTGAGTATACAGTATGTCTATCAGACTGTGAGTATACAGTATGCCTATCAGACTGTAAGTATACAGTATGCCTATCGGACTGTAAGTATACAGTATGTCTATCAGACTGTAAGTATACAGTATGTCTATCAGACTGTTAGTATACAGTATGCCTATCGGACCGTGAGTATACAGTATGCCTATCGGACTGTGAGTATACAGTATGCCTATCGGACTGTGAGTATACAGTATGTCTATCAGACTGTGAGTATACAGTATGCCTATCAGACCGTAAGTATACAGTTTGCCTATCAGACTGTAAGTATACAGTATGCCTATTGGACTGTGAGTATACAGTATGCCTATTGGACTGTAAGTATACAGTATGCCTATTGGACTGTAAGTATACAGTATGTCTATCGGACTGTAAGTATACAGTTTGCCTATCAGGCTGTGAGTATACAGTATGCCTATCGGACTGTGAGTATACAGTATGCCTATCGGACTGTGAGTATACAGTATGCCTATCGGACTGTAAGTATACAGTATGCCTATCGGACTGTGAGTATACAGTATGCCTATCGGACTGTAAGTATACAGTATACAGTATTCCTATCGGACTGTGAGTATACAGTATGCCTATCAGACTGTAAGTATACAGTATGCCTATCGGACTGTAAGTATACAGTATGCCTATCGGAGTAAGTATACAGTATGCCTATCAGACTGTAAGTATACAGTATGGCCAGCAGACTGTAAGTATATACCTTATTACACATAATTTTCGCGTCACTTTAATTTAGCAAATTTCACGATTTTAAAAGATTCATAAAAATAAATTAGTCAAACGTAAGGGTTTGGACTTGTATTTATAGATTTTTATGAAACTAAATTCAGCCCACGCATCTTTTTGTTACAAATTGTTTCCAATTTTACAAAATTACCAAATTTTACAAATTTACAGCACATTTTAATTCCACTTGTTTTGCTTGATTTTATAATCCCAAAATCGCGAAATCGTGAAAATAAAGGGGTCTGGTTTTTACGAGAATAGGAAATCTTGCAAAAATAAAGTGTCGCCAAATATCGCCATCTCAAAATCACAAAATTTTAATGTCACGAAAATTAAGTGTAATAAGGTAGTATACCTATCAGACTGTAAGTATACAGTTTGCCTATCAGACTGTAGGTATACACAAGTATGCCTAATAAACTGAAAGTAGACAAGCTCAGCATAATCGTCCTTTGTTTCTCGGTGATGTCATGGAATGTTTTATAGATCACTTATAGATCACCTGTCCTCTCATTTGCATAGAGTTCCTGATTAACACAAAAACTGTAGTCAGAAAAATTGCACAAAAAATCATGATTAAACACATCAAACAATGTTTGATGTGTTTAATCATGATTTATGACATATAATGTCATTATATTTAAAATATATATGATATGATATTTAGAAAAAAAACTGTTTTCACTGTTCTTTTTTGACTGTAGACTTGGGAAGAAATGGAAGCTTGTCTGAACGGATCCCTGGCAACCAAAGGAAGTAAAAGAGATCAAAGATTTCAGCATGGTAATTTTCATGCTATTAATATTCTATATAATTTTATTCACCAGCAGTTTTGTTATTTTGGCCAAAAGCCTCACCACGTTGTGTTTTTTGTACTGTATTAATGTATAATTATTAAAAAAAAACATATCAACTAAATGCTTTGAAAAAGCATCAATCATATCATCATCATCAAGACATTATCATGAAAACATCAATGTCATCATCATCATTATTATTTCAATGTTTTATTGAGGGGCCTTGCCTTCCATTTGACTATTGCCCTTTACTAATGTAATGTTTCGTCATTAATAATTTTTTTTTGGAAACACTACTTTTTTGGAATCTATGATTTGTTTGTGAAGATATGGAGGTGATGAGAAAAATGATACGGGAAACAATCAGCGCCAGGAGAAATCAGAGAATGAGCAGCCCTGAGCCATTATTCATTGACTCTGTGCTTGACTGCGATTTCATTGATGAAAAAGAGGTCAGAAAAAGAACTCTCTCCAATATTGCCTTAGTGATGAACTGCTCTCTAGCTTTGGTCATTTAAATAAGTTTGAATTTTTTATCAGAAAAGTTTTTGAAAATTGTGTTGAGTATATACAGTATCTATTGTGTAAGAAAATATTACTTATTTTCATGGATTTTTTTTTGTGAAAATTACTTTCCATTGACTTGTTGTTTCACTCCAAATTTTCTTTTGAGTGTAGATGAAAAGTGAAACTGAATGAATAATGTTTTAGCTTGTACGGATAATGTGAATGGTTATATGGCAGGTGCATTCCCAGGATTGGCAGAGGGGGGAGGGGTGTGCAGTCATAGGTATCATATGAAAAAATCATGGTATTTGAAGACTCTTGATAATTAATGACCCACTTTTTCGCAGCCAAGGGGTGTGTGTGTGTGTGCGCCTTTATGCTAAATCCTTTCAAGAAGCATAGACACCAGCCTATTGCATGTTGGTTCCTTGTTTTAGATGGAAGACGATATGATATCTTTCTTTGTTGGTGGATTTCACACCACTGGAAACAGTAAGTCTGAAGTTACAAATAGTAAACAGTGGTTTATTAGTGCCTTTGTTATGTTTGAAATTTTAATTGTTAGAAATTTTCTTGGATGTAACTCTTTGTTGAGACGGTTTTCTTTGTTATCAAAGCTGCAGAGGGAATTGATTTGGTGGCAGGGAAAATTTGGATAGAATTGAATGACTCATTATAAATGCAAGGGTTATAAGTGAAAAGTTTCCAACAGAACCTGTGAATTTGTGAGAAACGTAAAAAGGATTCTAAAGCATTCCAAACCTGAACTAATTTTTCATTGATGTTCATTTATGTATTTGCTTATTCATATTATGTTCATTTATGTATTTGCTCATATATTTCATATCCATGAAGCATTATTGTTATGACACATCGATTCTCCTTATTTGAAACAGCTGTATAATCAAAAATTAACAAAGTTTCTGTTTTCTACGATTACTCATAAACTATCTTTTATAGCCCTTTTCTTATTTCTTTGAAAAGCACCACAAGACTCTTACATAACTTCAATTGTTAAACCAAACTTCTAACAAATCTCGCTAGACGCATCGCTTTCTTATCATATCAAAAGAGTTTTGTACTTTTTTTTGTTCCTGTATTAACTTAGCCTAAGGGGATGTTCTTCTTTGTACTTTATACAATAAAACTACAAAGGTCTTACTTTTCAAAGACTGAAATGTTTATACTACAGTTTTACCTAAACCTATATGAGATAGGTATCTACAGATATATGAGGCAAATACAAAATCCCTAGGGCTTACAGCCCTCTGGGGTGCTGTATTTGGCTTAAAGCCATGTTTCTCTGGTCTTTAATCTTGCATAGTAGTTCTGATATTAACAGCAGTATACTGACCATACAGTAATTCTGCGTTTTCTGGTCCGTAGTGATGAGTTGGTGCTTCTACTACCTGGCCATTCACCCTGAGATACAGGAAAAAGTCCATCAAGAACTTATCGATGTTCTGGGCAATGACGCAATAGACCCACAAGCTGCCAGCGAATTACAGTAAGAAAGTTTTTTATTAGGGTTTTGAGATGAAAACACAAGTCGAGAACTCTATTCTTTTTATTTTAATCAATCAAGTATCAATTTGTACCTTAATATTGTATTTTCAAACGTAAACAATAACAAAGATTGGCTAAGTGACACTCTTTAAATAGGTTTTGCAGGCAAGTTCTGGATGAGACGCTACGCTGTGCTGTGGTGGCACCGTGGGGGGCTAGGGTTCAGTACGATCATGACCTACAGATTGGAGAATATGTTGTGCCAAAAGGGGTAAGTCCTCTAAACCTTTTCCAGCAGATTAATTTTCTTGTTGTACCATTAATTGCTTAAATAAGTGCAAGAACTAAAAATGTCAGAAAGGGCTCATTACATTGAAAATATTTTTATTGCTCTAAGGAGTGAAGGATGCAGTCATTTCTGTGTTTAATTTGGCGTGGGTTTGGCTCTCAAAAAGCTATGTGATGTCTTGAGTGCATGTTCCTTTTTGTATTTGTCTGTAGTAGCAATGAGGTGTACTTGATAGCAGGATTATTTGTCAGGCAAGATAAAAGAGAACATCTTTTGAATAGTATAATGTAGAATGTTTTTCTTTATAACCTTTATTGAAGTTTATAAGATTTTCTACATAGTTAACCGTGTCACTTGTCTCTTGGGTAAGATAAAGGGCATCGTTAAATTGTATACAATAATGCAGTATAATGTTTGTTCTTTATAACATTTATTGAATGTAAAATTTTCTCCAGACCCCCATCATTACCCCGTTTGGTGTTGTCCTTCAAGATCCAGAGTTATATCCAGAACCCCAGATGTAAGTAGATTAAACCAAAACAAAAACGACCAGAAATGCTATCTGAACACAATTCTGGCTCTGTTTGTACGCCATGTTGGGAGGTGAGGTACAGTATCACGCCAACATGCCTCCACACCGCCTTTTATTCCCGAGCATTTCAGAGATGTGTTTAATAAGGGATTTTGTAAAGTTAAAATAATTAAAAAAAACTAGAATTGATTTAAACGCTGATAAAACAAAATAATTTTTAGCTTTTGTTAATATCCAACATTTGGTAAAGTTTCTTGGCCATTGCTTGAAAAGTGTCGGTTTTATTAAGGGATTAAGGAGAATTAATTCCATTTTTATAAAACTGTAAGTAAACAAATTGTTTGGGTTTGGTATTACGAGTTTCGCTAGATGGAATAACGATACTTGTTGTGGTGCGGTATGTGTTCAGAGGTTGGGTACATATCCAAGAATGCTCATTGCACGATTCCCTATCACTGTGCCAATTTCATAGATGTTGCACAAACTCGAGCAATTTTGCACCATATTCTTCAACTAGTAACTTTTTTTTTGTACAAAATAAAACAAATTCATTAATATTGATTTAGTATTGTGCACCAAGCATCAACGCATTTGTTGTCACGTTCTCCGTTGTGTAGCCCCTATTGTAACTTGCGTTGAATTCTTTCAGGTTTGATCCAGACCGTTTTTCGCCAGAAGCGATGAAGGAATTACCTTCGCACGCCTATGAGCCATTCGGCTTTGCAGGGAAGAGAAAGTGCCCAGGTTGGAGGTTCTCTATCGCCGAAGGGCTGGTCTTTCTCTCCGTTTTCGTGCGTCGTTTCAAAATCAGACTCGTGCCAGGCCAAAAGGTCGAGCCTGTGTACGGCCTGGTAACCACGCCCAAGGAAGAGTTGTGGGTAGCAGTAGAGAAGCGAAAGTGAACTTTGCGCCATTACAAACTTCGTCGGGAGCATCATTTGGTGTCCGTATCAGCGAGATTCCTCATGTTTTGTGGTCAAAGCCCCCCAGGTGTGGCGTGAGCTGACTGCGTCTGCATATTGATGTTTAGCTAGGTAACTTGGTAAATTGTAGAACAAACCAATATTGGCCGTTATATCCCGACGTAACTTTTCGATAAAAATTGATAATCAAAAGGCAATTGCTAAATTTGATAAAAGCTAATAACAATATCCTAACTGGTTTTAAAATATTATCAGCAATTAGTAACAATTGATACCTAATTAATTTCTTCGACCATTTGTTTCAATTGATATCATTTAATATTAATATTAATATATTAATATTAATTCGCCGCATTCGAACTATAAATTATTTATCGATGAATATCAATTAGATTGACTTGAATATAAAGTGTTATCAATTAGATTACTTATCAATTTCTAACAATTAGAATTTTAATTACCAATGTTATCTGTTATTATTTTCTACCAATTGATATCAAATTTTATCAATTAGACTCATTTTTTATTAATATTTTTTTATATAAATTGATATAGTTATTTAGTAAATTGAATAAATTAAAATCTAAATCTATTAATATGATACCTTTTATCAATTTTATCAATAAGTTACGTCTGGGTTTTATGTAAAGAAGTGTTAACTACCCAAGAGCTGTTTCCTCAATGTGCCCGAGATCCAAAAATCAATATTTTTTACCAATTGGTCGATATGGAGCAAAATGATTTGTTCACTAAATTCTTTATTATTCGATCATGTTAAGGAAGCGTATTCGCCAAAATTCAGACTAACATGTAATTGGGTATAACTAGAAAAAGAATAGGTGGTATGCCAAGAAAAAAACTAGGTGGAATCAAACTTCAAATGGTATGTTATACGCCTCTTTAAAAAAAGCAGTAATTTTGCTGGTGTTTCGGGCGTTAGCCCTTTGTCGGAGCAAAAGAGACTAAACCAATGATGAATTTCTCTTTAGAATTTCTCCCTCTGTTATATTATTTGTGTCACATATATGAATGTATTCGCCTGTTGATGATTGTTATAACGATTTACTCAAAATAAGTGTAAAAGTAAAGAGGTATAGAAAAAAACACAAATAAAAGAAGATATTAACTATGAGCTAAAATGTCTTGTCCGCTTTTTTAAATGAAATAATGTGTTGGGGCCCAGCTTTACTGTTGTTTTCAGTATTCTGCGAACTCTCGTCGGCAAATTCCAGCAGCCAGCAGCTAAATCGCCTTCTGGCTTTCGTCATTCAAAATCCTTGAAGCTGATTCATTGACCAGCACTTAAAATGTTGAAATAGTTTCAAATCAAGCCACCTTTGCACAAGGCACTGACCATGAAGCACCAAATGTAATTAAATTAGTTTGAATGACGGAAACCAGGAAGAGAGTTATAGCAGAATATTGAATTTTTTTCCCCCTTTTATCCATTTCTTGGACGCATCTAGGAATGCCATGGGTTCATCTTTAGCCAGTATAGTGAATAATCTATTAACGGTCCTTTTTAATAAATACCTCCTACCTAATGAAACTCTCTCCCACTGAATTATAATTTCGTATTGAAGGCCCCTCTCTAGCAAACGCCCCCTATCTATTAAACATCCCCTCCCCGCCATTTCAAGCTAACTAGACGTTAAAGACGCAAACGATGGTCTCTTGGATTTATGTAATGAAAAAAAAATAAAGCACCCAAGCCAGAAGTTATCTAAGCAATGTTACCGCTAATGGGTGGTAAAATGAAAGGGCGGTCTTATTTATCACCTTTATACCAGAACCTCGTGTTTCGACGAGCCTCTAGTCCTAGGAGCCCTGATCGGGTTCCCTGTGCTAGCCGCGAGGCAGTTGGACCTAAAACGATACTACCTTCGACAAGAACGCCTGGGTGGTAATTATATGGCGCGGATTTCGTTTCGTCTTTCGGTGATGCCTCGAACATAAACGAAGAATAATTCTAATTCTGAGATAACACCACAACTACATAAATTATGGCGCAAGATCAGAGAAGTAGACACGACGATGACGAAGTTATCGCCAAATTTCAACTGTTTTTGGAGGAATACCATGTGATAGACATCAGGCGGATTTTACTCCAAGAAGACACAGCGCAGCATTACTCGCTAATTGTCAACACTCTAGAGCTATTTGACTCTGATATCCAGTCAGCGCAGTCACTGTTGACCCAGCCGAACAAGATGTTACCTCTATTTGACAGTGCGCTTACTCAGGCTGCAGTATCACTAATGCAAGAGACCGAGACTCCCACTAACATGAGTTTCAAGCCAAACATTCATGTCCGATTGTCGAATTTACCTATTTGCCCAGAGCTGAAGCGTAGCACTATTCCCAAATCGTCAGATATGGGTCGTTTTCTTGCTGTTTCGGGTAAGACCACAGCATGTGTAGGCGGCGGACAGGGGAGGTGGGTTGGGGTGCAGGTCTGTTTGGAAGAATTTGAGAAAAAGGAATGGAGCTATTTTTCATAAACTGGATGATTTTAAGCATTTTAGAAGTTTAAGGATGTCTATTTTTTCCCGGGGGAGAACACATTACCACCAATTATTACATGATTGACAGGGTTTCCATTGTTTTCTGTAGGGCTTTATTTCAATACAAACCTCATTAATAGGCAAGTAGCTAAGAGCCCGTGGAGGGTTTTGATATTCAGCAGGGAAGAGCGGGGCTGATGAATTGAATTGGGTTGCTCATTATAAATGCAAGGGATGTATATAGATGCATCCCGGGGAAGCTAGTATACACCCCTTGTATAATGAGCAATTAAATCAATTCACTACCTGCACTTTTCCATGCTGAATATCAAAACCCAACCACATGGCATTTAACTTTACACTTTTCTAAAATCTATTGGACCATAAACATGACAAACTTCAAATATTATTATTTTTTAGATCTACAGGTCTTTTTAGGGGTTGCCACTTTCGCCCTCACTCTTTATGACTTTATCAACCTTACAAACATCCTCTCTCACTACAACCCTACAATCGAACACCTTTGATACTATCGAAACTGATGAAACTATCCGAACCTGCCACAGCCCTGGTTCTACTGTAATTCCTCTCTTCTGCCCACTCTTGCCAGGTATGAACAGCCCACACCATGTTGGGTTTCGTGTTCTCCGGAATCCTGTTGTCCTTTCTCTTCTCAACTTCTTCACTTAGTCCTCGTAATATCATGGCTTGTTGTTCCAAGGATCGTTCCAACAAGATTGATATCAAGAAGAAACTAGTCAGCTTGCGAAAACATATTCTTTGTCTTCGTCGCTCTCCATCTCAGAAAAATACTAGCGTTATTCAAACGGTGCAACAAATCTTATTAAAATGCTTCTTTTGTAAAGGAAATCACTTGCTTATTGCATGATTGTTATTTCCTACAAATAAAGAACAACTATAGACTACCCCCTATTATAGATAATTGTCTATAACATTGTGGAATGTCATAAACTGGCTGTGAAGGGAATACTTTTCTTTGTATTTGGTACAATTAGGATACCAAGGCCTTTGTTTTCAAAGATGTTGTTAATAGTTTTCTTTTTGATTGCCGTAGAAATTGCAGAAGAAATAACCTTTTGATATATATGCTAATTTCAAAGATTAAGATTCTGAGACACATTTTTGTGTGGAAACCTTTGTCAATCTGTAATAAGTCAGTTAATTACCTTGAGCCTTCGGCAATAAGCTAATACACCCCTCGGCCTGCGGCCTCGGGATGTATATCGCTTATTGCCTCGGCTCTCAGTAATTAACTCTTACTTACAACATAAAGTCCTTCAGTGAATGCGCAGTTCTTTAGCAGATACAATCAGCGAAAATACGGACCTCAGAGCCACTACTCACAACATGGACAATATCGTTAATAAATAAATTAAACAATAATTGAATTAAATAAAAAATCAATTAAAAAGTAACAATGGTTATTAGTAATGGAGGTTTTTTATTGTCTTTTAGGAACTGTTATTAGAGTATCATCAATAAAGATGCTGGAGCACGAGAGAGAGTTCATCTGCTCAAGGTGCAAATATGTGTTCTCGGCACAGGCAGATTTTGAGCAGTTCTATACTATCCCTAAACCCACTTCATGTCCTTCAGGGGAGGGCTGCACTTCAAACAAGTTCAACTGCTTATCAGAACCAGGTTAGTGACATCTACACATGTATCTTTAGGTCTGTGACAAAGTCACTATCATTATTTAACGGAACTGTCTAGAACATTGTTTACATGCAGGCTCACCCACTTGGAACATGTAGAGTCTAATACATGATTTTAGAACACGATAGAATTGGATTTGTTTATTTAGGATCGTTATTCTGTTTGCTAGAATATTCTTCTAGAACCGTGACTCAGCAGGTTACAAAACAAAATAAATGATGTAATCTTTCTATTATTCATGAAAACACTTATGATGTAATTAAAAAGGTATATTTATAAACACCCAAGGGTATATAAGGAGTTCGCTCGTGAGGTAGAGAGTTATGTGGTGAGGCAGAATGGCAGCTATGTTCATTTAGAGGGAATCCTAGACCAGACCAGATAACAGAATCATGTAACGTCTATGTGGAAAGAATTATAATGTCTGTTGTGTACTAGATTGTATTGGAGTGTAGTCATTCTAGTCCAGGACAAGGTCTTTAGGCAGGAGGGGGGGGGGGGGGGCTGGCCAACTTTATCGTTGATTTTAAGTAGTTAAATTATTAAGAAATCTCTCCAAGTATTGTCGACTCAAGCCCACACTAGTACGAGAGTATTCTTCGCTGCTAAGAGAAAATATTGTATATCTATTGACAATGGTATGAATTTGGATGTTTAATGGGAAGCACAGGTGGCCTAGTGTGTCAACCTATCACCGCTGTGCCCCAGGTTCGAATCCTGGCTTAAACTGTTTTTTTTCGGGTTCTTGCCTTGATTCGAATTTGTGTCACAAGTGAATTGAAGTTATTCTCCCAAGTTTCCAGTCTTTTCGGATAAGAACACTAAACCAGAGGTCACGTCTCTTCAACTATACTATACTTACCTGAACCAAAGGAATGTAAAAGAACCACTGGGGATGCAATAAACCCTCTGGCAGTGACCACCCCCAGTGACAGTGTTTACAATACACTCAAGGAGGTACTTGATTTGAAGCCTAGCTCTGTTGTACCTTTCGCACCAGTATAACTGGTGGAAATTTAATTAATTAATTAATTCCTCAACCCAACATAAACCACTGACACTGTTTTGTGTTTGGCATAAGAGAAGTTTATTATAAAATCACTACAAACTGATAAATGAAAAACTAAAATAATAATAATAAACCTCTCTGCCACCCTTCACACAAAGCCCAGGGTGGGAGGGCGGGAAAAATATAAGCTTGATATATAAACGTTGAAAAGAACAAAGAATTATAGAGTGAAGCTGTGAACGTGTGCTAGCAATCAAGACTAGAGATAACTGAAATACAATATGCTGGCTTGAGCAATTAATCCCTTTAAGCTAGGTGCCCAAAAGGGGGTAAATTAATTTTAGAAGATTTTGCATCGCTCTGATTTGCACTGAAGTATTTCTTTGCCTTGCTGGTTGGCTAGTGAATTTCAGATTGTATTTCAGAGTGTATGTTTTTTGCACCTTTATTTGTTTACATTACAAAACTGTCTAGGTGACCATGGAAATATATCAAATTGTAATTGGTTGGTCACATATTAATGCTGTCTACCAGTGTGCATTTCTAGTGCAATAGTTTGTCATAAAGAGCTTCTCACCCTCATTACCTGGACTTGACTTGAAAGTATATGCCTCACATTTTGAAGAATACCAGATCTTTTCTTTGAATCAGGCTGATGAAATTGTTTGGCCAAAGAAAAATGTTTTTGTTTTGTTTTGATGGTAAGATGTAAGTTTTGTTTCCAGGTTCTAATCCAACAAGTTGTCGTGACTACCAGGAGATAAAGATCCAGGAGCAAGTGCAGAAGTTAGCAGTTGGAACTATTCCCCGCTCCATGTGGGTTGTGCTTGAGGATGATCTAGTTGACAGCTGTAAAGCAGGTGATGACGTCACCATCAGTGGCGTGGTAATGAGGAGATGGTGGCCTGTAATTGCAGAGGTAATTAGATTCTAGTGGGTTGATTCTGAAATTCCTGTTTTGGGTGTGTCGGGATTCCTGTGGCGACCAAAGAAGCAGAGAGCTGACAGGAAAGACCAGTCTCGAGTCATGTCTGCCATTCCCTGGGGATTAAAGAACACTGATTGGCTGGTTGGGATGCACTGTCATCACCTTGTCAGGATGTGTGAACATGCAGCAGACAGAAAGAAATATTGACTGCCAAATACTCAAACTACGTGATAACAGAATCAATTTCAGGGGTAAAAGATTCAGAATTTGTTATAGAGAAAGAGCAAAAGCTCTTGCTTGCGCTGAAGCGGACTTCGATCTTGAGTTCTTGAAAGTAAAACTTGTGTTTTACTTTCCCTGTCCCAAGTTCTTGAAAGTAAAACTTGTGTTTTACTTTCCCTGTCCCAAGCTCTTTCAAACTAGCCTCCGCTAGAGTTAACTTACTAGCTTGTGTAATCTGTGGAGATTCCTTATTTTCCTTGCACATGTGTTGCATGTATGGCTTGATGAGTCTGCAGATCTTGTTATTTTCAATCGGATCCTATTTCTCCACCTAAGTTTGCAAAAGTCCTGTGGCTCCTGTCTAGTTTAGATGGTAATAAAATATTTTCTGTTGAAGTTACCTGCGCTTTATCTGTAACCCCATACATGACTTTGAAACTCTGTTTACATATTCACAGTAGGTACAGAACGGGTCAGTGCAATCTATTTTGTTATAAAATTCTCCTCGTTTGCCTGGAGAACAGAAACCTTTATTTTTATAAAGCCGCACAACTGTCATTTTATGTTTACATGTTCTGTGTCTGTTATTGGCTAGATTTGATAGCTATTGTCAAAGTAACTTCACCCAAGTCGCCCACCCGTGTTAGGGGTGGGCATGACTCAAGACCGGTCTTTCCTGCCGGCTCTTCTTTCTTCTCTCCTCCCTTTCCTCCTCCACTCTTGATTTTTTGCACCACTAGGATCCTGAACAAGAAAGCACACAGGAGAGCCGGCTCTCAGACTAACATCTTGTCATAGACAAAAACTCTTCCTTTTTGCACCCTCTAACTTTGGGCCCTCATTGTGTGTATCTATATATGTTTTATTCTTAGACCTGATATTTAGTCTTCATCTTTTTGTCTACACAGGTGAAGTGTGACCTTGAAGTAGTTTTCAAAGCAAATCATGTGTCAGTCAACAACGAGCAGAGAATCGGTGCAATAGTCACAGAGGAAATGAAGCAAGAATTTGATGAGTTCTGGAGCAAGCACAAGGATAAGCCGCTCAGTGGGCGTAACCACATCTTAGCTAGCTTCTGTCCTCAGGTGTATGGCTTGTATGCTGTCAAGCTAGCAGTGACCCTGATCCTAATGGGTGGGGTCCAGCGGGTTGATGCATCAGGTACCAGGGTGCGTGGAGAGTCGCACATGCTCTTGATAGGAGATCCAGGTACTTTTAACACTTTATTTGAGACTGTTTTTGAACACTTTATTTTAGAAAGTTGCATTATAGCTCAGTGGTACGCGCTCCCTCTTCTTATCTAGAGCACCGTTGTTCTAAGGTCAACTTGAGATTTTTTCAGACGTGTAAAAACCTGGCTCTCTACATTGGGGACTGTGAATCCCTTGTCTTCTTGGATGAGGACGTCAAGCCGGGGTCCCTGTGTCCACAATTAGCTATGTGGAGTATTACAAGTCAAATAAATTTGACACATTGATAAAAAGATTACATTTTTTATTTGCATTATTTTATTTTCATTTAAATATAAAGAGTCCTTTATGTCTTTATGTGTGTATGTTTGAACTAAAGAACAATATGTCAGATGAGAGTTAGCAACACAGGCAATCTCTGTGGGTTTTTGTGTGTGTTTGATTCTGCCTCCCAATGACTGTTTCCAGGCACAGGAAAGTCTCAGTTTCTGAAGTACTCAGCTAAGATCATGCCAAGGTCGGTACTAACCACAGGCATCGGTTCCACAAGTGCTGGCCTCACTGTTGCCGCTGTGAGAGACTCGGGCGAGTGGCAGCTAGAAGCAGGGGCCCTGGTACTCGCAGATGGAGGACTGTGCTGTATTGATGAATTTAACAGCATCCGTGAACATGACAGAGGAAGTGAGTAGTACCTTGTGTATGGCGTCAAACAGACTCCTTTCATCTCACCACTACTTTGTGAGGGAAAGCCCCTCCCCAGGCATCTCTTGGGAATTAGAATGATTATGTAATCATAATTTGTAATGAGCACTAAAATGATAGAAGTTACCAATGTTTTGTATTACAGATGTTTTGTAAGATCGACACATATCACTCCTGCCACTCAAAGCCCCGTGTATGATTGACAGAAATCCCTCCTGTCACACGAAGCACTGTGTATGATTAAAAGATATCCCTCCTGTAACTCAAAGCCCTGTGTATGATTGACATATATCCCACCTTTCACTCAAAGCCCTGTGTATGATTGACATATATCCCTCCTGTCACTCAAAGCCATATGTATGATTGACAGATATCTCTCTGGTCACTCAAAGCCCTGTGTATGATTGACATATATCCCTCCTGTCACTCAAAGCCCTGTGTATGATTGACATATATCCCTCCTGTCACTTAAAGCCCTGTGTATGATTGACATATATCCCACCTGTCACTCAAAGCCCTGTGTATGATTGACATATATTCCACCTGTCACTCAAAGCCCTGTGTATGATTGACAGGTATTCATGAGGCCATGGAGCAGCAGACTATCAGTGTGGCAAAGGCAGGGATGGTATGCAAGTTGAACACAAGGACAACCATCCTTGCCGCAACAAATCCTAAGGGGCAGCTAGATATTGACCAGTCTCTCAGTGTAAATACTGCCCTAGCCAGCCCTCTATTAAGCCGCTTTGACCTCGTCTTTGTACTACAGGATGTCAAGAACGAAGACTGGGACAGGTAAAGTTTTACTCAAAATTTTATCTGGCTTTCATGGAATCACAGGTGGTCCAGGGTGTAAATGCATCAGCATTTGGGGCCTCTCACCACAGGTGGCCCAGTGTGTCAGGGTATGGGGCTTCTCACCTCAGGTGGCCCAGTGTGTTACTAAATCAGCATATGGGGCCTTACTTCTGCTGAAACGGAATTTATTCTCGGTCAAGACATTTAGTGTGTCTTTCTGTTTCTCTTTGTTGATAGCTTCATGTATTCCCAGATGGCATATTTCCATAGTCAACCAAAAAAAAAAACAGCTGAAATCGACCAAAGAGCGCATGCAAATTGGTCACCTTGTCTATCCCATTGTCTCCTGGCTATTTTCAAGCTTAATTTACAATTAAGCAGACTGAAAACAGATACCTCCCCCCTATTTTGAGTTTTATACAGCCCGTCAAAGTCAAACACCACTGCACCTAGTCAGCCGTATCCTAGCGTTCCAACAGTGCTTTGCGGTTCCATCTCTAATCCCTTGTGCTGTGCTGATGTGAGCACAAGTTGATGGTTACTTGTATTTTTCATAAAAAATACAGCTATGCATATTGGGAGGGTGACTTACGGGTGAAAAGACTTCTAAAAAGCCGTCTGACTTTGGAGAGAGGAGTATTGACTGGTCCTCCCCTCCTGAATTTTTCCCCGGATCTCCTAGAATGCTTTTCAATCCGTACTGGCATCCAAATGGTTTCACAAGCCTTCAGAGAGTGGACATTGTGTTTTGAGGCCATGGAAATGGACCTAGAGGATCAGAATACAGGTATCTAATCTGTGTCTTGAGCTGTGTTTGCTGATATCTCTCCCTTGTGTGGTATTTTGAGTGTTTTGTTGAGAGGGGTGATTCCTTTCCTTGTTCGATTTGAAATTTGTCAAAGAACCTGGGCTATTATTTGGCATAAGAGTAGTTGCTATCACCTTGGTTGGATGCATATCTTCAAGACCATTTATCCATAAGACACGATGCCTGAGTATCTCCCTCTGAGTATCTCCCTCTTTATTTGTGTTTATTTTGCATTTTTGATTTTTGGGTTGTGGGTACTTCTCAAGGCCGGTCTAGGGGTCAATGTGCTATATTGTAACTAATTTACTTTCAATTGCAATCATCACGGGCATTGTTCTCTCAGAATTGTTCAAAGTGAAAGTAGCCATAGTAAAGAGACAATGCAGAATCATACATATAATGACAGAATTACAACTGTGCGTAGTGGCCAAAGGAGCTATAGCTTTCGAGTTGGCCAGTACAACTGAAAAAATAGGTTTTACAGTTGGTTTGTTTTTGTTTGTTTGTTTACATACAGTCGATATAAATATTTTTAGCATTGGAGTCTGAAATTCTATTAGATATATGCACGAAAACGATGTAGACGGTGCTTAAGGCAAACAAGGCAAATAGGCGCTTAAATTGACCAAAATTTCAAGTTACATTTATGAGGCCTCTTTTGCATGGACGAATCTATCAGAAGGAACAGATACATTATCAAACTTTATGGCAAATTTGTCATTTTAATCATATATAAAAGAAATTCGAGGAATTATCCTTATTACCGCAGGATGTCAGTCAAGCCGAAAATTGTAACCAAATATAATTTCAGAATATAATACCTAAGGACAAAATAAAACTTTTTATCAGAGTTTGCCAAAAATTATAGAAATGCAAGAAATTAGTTGCGAAAAATTGCGGAAAAACATTCACAATACGCGCTATATATGGCTAAAATGACCATATATGAAGCTCTATTTTCCCGCGAAACCAATAACATGCCGCATGCCGGTCTGGAGACGCCGTATAGCAACTGTCACAGAGATCTTAAAGATACTTAAGTGGGTGTAGTTAGGCATGAATTTACCCCCTAAAAGATCCCTCAAACAAACGTAAATAATTTGTAATAAAAACGTTTATTTAAAACTGAATCTAATGGAAGTTAGATGAGCGATGGCTATAATAGCACCCTAAAAGATACTGAGGTAAAAAAAAATCTGGGCATTCTCATTTTCACCCCTAAAAGATACCCAAGGCTCCAAATTTACACCCTAAAAGATATGACGATGATCCCCGTCCGATGGATATAGGGAGTACCCACCTCCCCGGGGCTTTATCGCCTCGCAGATTTGTTCGAATGCAGTTTCTGCTAGCAAAATGTGAAACAAAATTTGTTGTTTATATTCAACAGCTTCAAAGTTAATTTATAATCTCCAGACATAGTAAAGTTATAAGAGAAGAGGGAAGGATAAGCTCGTAATACTTAAATTAAAGAACTTTCTTAAGAACATTTATTTTCAGCTTTAAAATGCTTAATGAATAAGAACCGCCCAGCCCCAACTTCAAATGAGACGTTCTTGTATAAAAAAGGGTGTATTGAATGTTTTTTATTACACTTGAATTTCATTATTTATTTACTTGCCGAACCACCTTTAGAGGTTGTCCTAAGGCAAAAAATAGATTTCCCAAGGAGAACAGAAAACCAAAACATAAGTATTCATGTATGCATTTATTAGTCCTGACAAACAATGGTTTCCTGCGCAGCCGCCTTAGTGTCTCAAATCCTTTCCCTCAATCTGCGATAGACAAGCAAGCAATTTGTGCGTTCATGCTTGTCAAAATCTTAGCCGCGTTACTGAATTCGCACAGAAATAACTACGTAATCCTTAGTCTATACATTTCAGGGATGAATTTAATTCCTTATAGGTAGGGGTTTGTGATACAACTCGCCTGTGGACGAAACGACTCGCTTGTTGACGAACTGTGTGTGGATGAATTGGATATGAATTGTCTTTGTTTCTATGTTTATTCCTTAAAAACACGCATTAGAATTTACATATTAGGCCCCTAGCACGCAACTCACCCTGGGTATAGTACCAGAAGGCTCGAGCTTCACTCGTTAATACTTTCCCGCCAATACTTAGCAACTTATCCTCCGCAAAGGGTTAACGAAAAACATAAAAGACACCTGAAAGGATGAAAAAAAAATATATTTCATATGTTTGCATTTTCATCTGTATCGCCATGATGTTATTTGGGTTTGATAACCTATCTAAAATTATTCGCCCAGCCTACAAGAATGGCAGTCCATGGTAGTGTACTCAAAGCATGTCACGCCATGGCACTGTATGGCGAAACATTGCCATGACGTGGGCGTGCCGTACTCGTTCGTAGTATCGCAAGACATGGCAAACCATGGCAGTGTATAACAACACTTTGGTGCACCATGGCACATCATGGCACAACATTGCCGTGACGTGGGCGTGCCGTACTCGTAGTATCGCAAGACATGGCAAACCATGGCAGTGTATAACAATACTTTGGTGCACCATGGCACGTCATGGCACAACATTGCCGTGACGTGCCATGAGTATGGCAAGCCATGGCACACCATGGCTGTGTAGGGCAAAACATTGTCATGACGTGCCATACTTTTAGTATGACACGCCATGGCGTGTCATGAAGTATGGCTTATACTTCAAGTATGGCAAGCCATGGCACATAATGGTAAGGGTCTTCTGGGTAATTTTCAATATGGCGTCTAGCTGAAGAAGACCCTGGCGGAGGCTGACCCATTTCCACAGGTAGACCGACTCTAGAGTATTTCGAGTATATACAAAGATCCAATATGGCGGACGAACGAAGTCGTGAAAGGAGGATAAAATGCTACGTTTCCGAAATGATCAAATCTAAGACATCCTAAAACTCAAAATTGTACGTCGTTGATTTAGGCAAGTTTCATCGAACATCTGAACTTTACTTATTTTTTTTCATGTCAAGGTCCCTTACAAGCAAAGGGTGTCTACAAAACGAAGACCTAAAACCTAAAACCTAAAACCTGTGACCCAAAAGCTACGACCCCTAAAGCTACGACCCCCAAAAAATTTTAGTTATTATTTAGTCTACCTTGTTTCCCAAATGGCTACACAGTGCGAAAGTTTCATATGGAATCAGTGATCCTAATGAGGTAATTCAGCGAATTTTGTTGTGCTTTTCATGGAGGAAATATTCTCGTGCGCGCAAATGAACTATTTTTAATCGTCGTTTATTTGTCCCATTATAAATTGTAGTTGCACTCATTTTTCAGACACGCTCCTTTGCCCGAAAAATTATCCCAAAAACTCTCCCGGTAACCTAACAGACCCGGCAATTACCGTTAACTAGGAAAATGCCCCCAGAAAAGTTTTCGAACTCCCTGGCGAGGAAGATAGATAGATGGATGGATGGATGGATGGATGGATGGATGGATGGATGGATGGATGGATGGATGGATGGATGGATGGATGGATGGATGGATGGATGGATGGATGGATGGATGGATGGATGGATGGATGGATGGATGGATGGATGGATGGATGGATGGATGGATGGATGGATGGATGGATGGATGGATGGATGGATGGATGGATGGATGGATGGATGGATGGATGGATGGATGGATGGATGGATGGATGGATGGATGGATGGATGGATGGATGGATGGATGGATGGATGGATGGATGGATGGATGGATGGAGTAGATGGAGTAGATGGAGTAGATGGAGTAGATGGAGTAGATGGAGTAGATGGAGTAGATGGAGTAGATGGAGTAGATGGAGTAGATGGAGTAGATGGAGTAGATGGAGTAGATGGAGTAGATGGAGTAGATGGAGTAGATGGAGTAGATGGAGTAGATGGAGTAGATGGAGTAGATGGAGTAGATGGAGTAGATGGAGTAGATGGAGTAGATGGAGTAGATGGAGTAGATGGAGTAGATGGAGTAGATGGAGTAGATGGAGTAGATGGAGTAGATGGAGTAGATGGAGTAGATGGAGTAGATGGAGTAGATGGAGTAGATGGAGTAGATGGAGTAGATGGAGTAGATGGAGTAGATGGAGTAGATGGAGTAGATGGAGTAGATGGAGTAGATGGAGTAGATGGAGTAGATGGAGTAGATGGAGTAGATGGAGTAGATGGAGTAGATGGAGTAGATGGAGTAGATGGAGTAGATGGAGTAGATGGAGTAGATGGAGTAGATGGAGTAGATGGAGTAGATGGAGTAGATGGAGTAGATGGAGTAGATGGAGTAGATGGAGTAGATGGAGTAGATGGAGTAGATGGAGTAGATGGAGTAGATGGAGTAGATGGAGTAGATGGAGTAGATGGAGTAGATGGAGTAGATGGAGTAGATGGAGTAGATGGAGTAGATGGAGTAGATGGAGTAGATGGAGTAGATGGAGTAGATGGAGTAGATGGAGTAGATGGAGTAGATGGAGTAGATGGAGTAGATGGAGTAGATGGAGTAGATGGAGTAGATGGAGTAGATGGAGTAGATGGAGTAGATGGAGTAGATGGAGTAGATGGAGTAGATGGAGTAGATGGAGTAGATGGAGTAGATGGAGTAGATGGAGTAGATGGAGTAGATGGAGTAGATGGAGTAGATGGAGTAGATGGAGTAGATGGAGTAGATGGAGTAGATGGAGTAGATGGAGTAGATGGAGTAGATGGAGTAGATGGAGTAGATGGAGTAGATGGAGTAGATGGAGTAGATGGAGTAGATGGAGTAGATGGAGTAGATGGAGTAGATGGAGTAGATGGAGTAGATGGAGTAGATGGAGTAGATGGAGTAGATGGAGTAGATGGAGTAGATGGAGTAGATGGAGTAGATGGAGTAGATGGAGTAGATGGAGTAGATGGAGTAGATGGAGTAGATGGAGTAGATGGAGTAGATGGAGTAGATGGAGTAGATGGAGTAGATGGAGTAGATGGAGTAGATGGAGTAGATGGAGTAGATGGAGTAGATGGAGTAGATGGAGTAGATGGAGTAGATGGAGTAGATGGAGTAGATGGAGTAGATGGAGTAGATGGAGTAGATGGAGTAGATGGAGTAGATGGAGTAGATGGAGTAGATGGAGTAGATGGAGTAGATGGAGTAGATGGAGTAGATGGAGTAGATGGAGTAGATGGAGTAGATGGAGTAGATGGAGTAGATGGAGTAGATGGAGTAGATGGAGTAGATGGAGTAGATGGAGTAGATGGAGTAGATGGAGTAGATGGAGTAGATGGAGTAGATGGAGTAGATGGAGTAGATGGAGTAGATGGAGTAGATGGAGTAGATGGAGTAGATGGAGTAGATGGAGTAGATGGAGTAGATGGAGTAGATGGAGTAGATGGAGTAGATGGAGTAGATGGAGTAGATGGAGTAGATGGAGTAGATGGAGTAGATGGAGTAGATGGAGTAGATGGAGTAGATGGAGTAGATGGAGTAGATGGAGTAGATGGAGTAGATGGAGTAGATGGAGTAGATGGAGTAGATGGAGTAGATGGAGTAGATGGAGTAGATGGAGTAGATGGAGTAGATGGAGTAGATGGAGTAGATGGAGTAGATGGAGTAGATGGAGTAGATGGAGTAGATGGAGTAGATGGAGTAGATGGAGTAGATGGAGTAGATGGAGTAGATGGAGTAGATGGAGTAGATGGAGTAGATGGAGTAGATGGAGTAGATGGAGTAGATGGAGTAGATGGAGTAGATGGAGTAGATGGAGTAGATGGAGTAGATGGAGTAGATGGAGTAGATGGAGTAGATGGAGTAGATGGAGTAGATGGAGTAGATGGAGTAGATGGAGTAGATGGAGTAGATGGAGTAGATGGAGTAGATGGAGTAGATAGATAGATAGTTTATGATATAATTAATTATAATCCATAAAAACCATATATACTCTCCATTTAAGATTTGTTGGCCATCGAGAATGTAAAAGAATTCATGGCTCTGTTTGTTTTAAAGCTAGGCAAGGCAAAGGGCCGGTTTTTCCTAAGGTTATGGCTTGAAACGTTTGATGGAGGCAGCAAGCTCTTTAGTTTATGATTCGGATCAGAGACTATTTCGTCGAAGAGCTTGCTGCAAATTAGGCCGTGGTGCACTTCTAATGGTGTTATGCCCAACAAATCACAAGCACCATCGTAGCTCGTACGGGGCAAAATTATAGATAGCGCCCTTTTCTCGATACGTACGAGCTCATTTTTTAGGTACTGCGGCAGGGCGTTATGAAAAACCGGCACCGCATAGTCGACGGCCGAACGAATGCAAGCTTTATAAAATAAAGATAAGTCTTTGGATTAAAAAGTATAGCTTTTTGCTCGATTTCTTGAGTCTTTGGATTAAAAAGTATAGCTTTTTGCTCGATTTCTTGACTACCTCGTTCACATGAGCGTTCCACGACAAGTTATCGCTTATTGTGAGCCCTAATAATTTCGTGCTTTTAACGACCTCAAGCTCCTTTCCCTCGATGGTAATGGCATCGAAAGGTCGAGGCGAGCGCGCAAACGAAATTCTCATCTCTTTGCATTTATCGGGATTAAGGACTACTCTATTGTCGTGGGACCACTCAATGATGTCGTTGACCAACCCCTGAGCGCTGCTTAATTCCCCTTTCAATACCACTTCGGAGACCGTGGTGTCGTCTACGTACTTCCATAAGTGTGGGGAATTACATTCTAGATCATTGATAAATAAAACAAATAACCACGGGCCTAGCTTGGTACCCTGTGGTACCCCGGAGGGGACTGGACCCCACTCGGAGTAGCAGCCCTTGGCTAGCTTAATTCGTTGGAATCTATTGGAAAGAAAATCAATGATCCAGTTAACAACGCTACGGGGGATGGCCAACCTACGCAGCTTATCTACGAGAATACTATGATCAATAAAATCAAAGGCTTTGCTAAAGTCAAACAACAAAGTTCTTACTGTTGCTCCATTCCCGTCAGTCCCGAGAGCCCAAGCATGCAGCATGCTTATAAGCGCCATGGTGGTAGAAGACTTTGGGATCGCCCCGTATTGGTCTTGGCCAATCACCTCAAGGACCGCTGGCTTGACAAAGTCCGTGACAACGAATTCCTCTGCCACCTTAGACACGCACGGGGTTAGTGAAATAGGTCTTAGGTCTTTTTTGAGATCCAACACAGGTTTCGTTTTTGGAAGAGGTGGGACATCAGCCATTTTCCAGATGGGTGGCAGTCGCTGATCTTTAAAGGATGCGTTCAGGATTTGTGTAATCGGTTGGGCCATGATATCGGAAAACTCTTTCAGAAGCCAGCTCGGCACATTGTCGGGGCCCGAGGCCTTTCGTGGGTGGAGTTTAGATAACACCTTTTGCACGCGATCCTCGGTAACACTAAGGAACACGGGCTCATCCTCCAGGGGAAAGCGCTCGAGCGGCTCGTTCAACCGGTAAACCTCCAAAGGCTCTAAAAAGGCTGAGTTGATTCTGTTTGCCTGATCTTGCATAGGGAGTTCGGAAAAATTCTCGATGTTTATTTGAGTAGTCAAGTCCCCATTTGTTACTTTGGCGCCACAGAGCCGCTTAACCTCATCCCACCATTTCTTTGGGTTTTTGCCCTTCAGTTGTTTCACCTTCGAATCGTAAAACCGGCTTCTGCAGACCTTCCTCTCCCTATTCACCATGTTCCTAAAGAACTTGAATTGAACTGACTCGGGCCGTGATTTTTAAAGGCCTCTTGTCTCTTGAGTATGATGGATTTAAGACCTGGCGTCATCCATGGTGCGTCGGCTGCACAAATGTGGTACTCTTTCTTGGGCATGATGATGTCAAGCCCAGTACTTACCACTTCAATAAATGTATTCCACGACTTGAGGATTCGCACACTACAGTGAGTTTTCAGTTGCTCAGTTCATTTGAGAGCGATGTTATTGGTGGGTTTCGATCCTTGCCAATGTTCTGTTTTCTCCAAGCTTTCGCAAATACAATACAGGATCGAAAAAACACGCCAACTTATTTGATGTGTTGGCCCGCAGAGAAAACACCCCATGTGTGTATATATAAAACGGCGCGCGCTAAACATTGTTTAGATAGTAAGCAGCTCTTCTAATCATGAATTCGTTTTTCCATGCTCTCCGCTTCGCATTAGATGCTTCTGGTTACGAAAACTTGTGAAACAGATTAATCTGCTGGAACTAAGCTATACAGGCAGAGATGGCATTGGTGTACTACCCACAGGCTACGGGAAGTCGGTAATATTTCGCAATTTACCAGCCATGTATGACTTCAAGCGAGACCTCACAAATGATAGTATTATTATTGTTGTGTCGCCCCTCTATTCTCTCATCAATGACCAACTTGGAATTCTCAAAAATCGAAAGATCAAAGCAGGGGTGCTAGCGAAGGCTTTCAAAAAATTTAAAAATTTAAAATTGTGAGTATTTTAGGTCCAGCAAAGAGATTTGTGAGAGCCTAACAATCTGGGACGAAGAACATGTGCTATAATGGATATCCATTATTTTATCAATAAACTTTTTGAAAATTGAAAACACTATCACCCATTTTAATCTTGTTAAAAACCAAGTGTTAAAACTCCAAACATGGGCTTTGTAGTTAAAAAAAATCAATGCAGTCCAAGATTTTCTTGAAATAAGTCAAAATATAGTACATTAATTAAGCTGAGCTTATGATATGATGTACAATAAAGATCATTGTTTTATATTGTATTTATGTGAATTTTTTATTTTATTTTATTATCATATTGCTTTTCTGATTCTTTAGGGGTCTCTGTGTGTAAAAATAGTAAATGGTAAAGCAAAAAATATATACATATACATCAACAGGCTACAATTTCTGCCCTAAAAATACCTTCTTGCTTTAATAATGATAAAACACATCACAGGCTTACCATCCAAATGGTTTGAGTCGAAGACTCCTTGTTTGTAACTGAAATAAATGAACATAATACTCTCTGGGCTCTAAAAGATGGGGGAAAGAGAGAGAGACTCTCTCTCTCTCTCTCTCTCTCTCTCTCTCTCCCTCTCTTTCCTCCATCTTTTAGAGCCCAGAGAGTAGACATATAGTATAGGATATTATGTTCATTTATTTCAATTTTGACTCCAACCATTTGGATGCTAAGCCTGTGAACACATACTTTAACCCTCCTTAAACCTTAGAAAAGCGCGTACCCAGGATTGCCTGAGGGGGTGCGCAGTCATAGGTATCATGTGGAACAATCATCTTATTCGAAAATAATAAATGACCTACTTTTTGGGAGCCAAGAAGGGTATGTTTGATAGAGGCCTGTTATATAGAGGCACAAACTATCTCGCAACCCCAAGTCAATAATGCTAAGGCCTCTATCAAACCCACCTGCTCCCACCTCCCTTGGCAGCCAAAAAGTTGGTCATTTCTTATTTAGGGATCTTCAAATACTATGATTTTTCCAAGAAAATATAACCCCAATCAACCCCACCAGCACCCAAGAAAAAATTTTAACTTCCTATATTTTTTACCGATTTATTAATGCTTAATAACAAACTTCAATGGTGATATGACATGTAGTCATACAGACAGTGGTTGGCTTCTGAGACAATATATCTTAAAACTAACCTCTTTCAACCACACCGTTTCCCGAACATCCGTAAAGATTGAATTGGAAAAACATAGACTAAAATAGAGAGTTAAATAAAATTGCAAGCCAATTTGCCTGCCCTGCACAAGAATTTCTCTTAATGAGTTTCAGGATGTATTGAAACGAAGATCTGATCATTTCAGAAACGCCGAGGTAGCATTTTAACCTCCTTCCACGACTTCGTTTCTCCCTTGCCGTCCGCCATATTGGATCTTTGTACATACTCAAAATACTCTAGAGTCGGTCTACCTGTGGAAATGGGTCAGCCTCCGCCAGGGTCTTCTTCAGCTAGACGCCATATTGAAAATACCAGAAGACCCTGGGAACGAGGTTGACAATATGTCAGTGTTTTAGAAGACCCTGGGAACGAGGTTGACAATATGTCAGTGTTTTGCCATACACTGCGATGGTGTGCCATGGCTTACTATACTCGGCCATGGCTTGCCATAAATTGTCATGGTGTGCCATGATTTGCCATGGCTTGCCATGGTTCACCAAAGTATTGCCATAACCTGAATTACATTGCCATGACGTGCCATGGCTAACCATTTATTCTCTTTCCGATAACATATCTTACCTATTTCCATTTTCCTGTTTCCCTGTGTTCGGATACACTCGGAATTCAAAACTTCTTTTTTCTTCAAAATCTATTCTTGCTCTTATTTTCTTTTCTGAATTCTAGAATCGTTTCGTCATTTATACTGGAAGGCAAAGGAGTTCGCATGTCTGCTGAAAAACCTGCGGAAGCTCTCTGGGGTATGGACAGGCTGCAAGCTTACATTTGTCACGCCAAAACACTTGAGCCACAGCTGAATACCGACAGCAACAGGTACGATGATGATGATCATGATGATCATGATAGTGGTGGTGATGGTGGTGGTGGTGGTGGTGATGGTGATGGTGATGATGATGATGGTGATGGTAATGTTGGTGATGATGGTGGTGGTGATGGTGGTGGTTGGTTGGTGATGGTGATGACGATGATGGTGGTGGTGATGACGATGGTGGCGGTGGGGGTGGTGGTGACGGTGGGGGTGGTGGTGGTGACGATGATGGTGGTGTTGGTGGTGGTGATGATGGTGGCGGCTGCAGCGATGGTGGTGGTGGTGATGGCGATGGTGGTGGTGGTGGTGATGGCGATGGTGGTGGTGGTGGTGATGGTGGTGGTGGTGGTGATGGTGGTGGTGGTAATGATGACGATGGTGATGATGATACATCTGTCACGCCAAGACACTTGAGCCACATTATATTAGAGGTGGTGATTATCCGCCCTCTTTCCTTGTTTCTAAATGATGATGAAGATGGTGGTGGTGATGATGATGATGGTAGTGGTGGTGATGATGATGACAATGATGGATGTGATGATAACGATGATAATGGTGGTGATGATGTTAATGATAGATAATGAGTTTAATAAAGCATCTTGCAGTGTAAACTGAATTACAGACAGTGGTCATAAAAATAAGCAATAAATATATAAGAGACGCAGATGCACTTTAATTGTTCACAATGCCCCTGGCGAATTTGTGGCTAACAATGTCTCTTAACCGGTTGGTATTACAGTGCTTCGTAGGTGGTAAAGAGCACCTGAGTGCGCCAACCTGCCCTTTAAAATATTGTATAGTGGATTCCAGGCATTGTGCTAATACTCTACGCGCATGCAGAATCACGTCTGTCAGCAAGTGACTCAAGGCGGGCCGATACCACGCTTCTGCGTATGGCATATTTGGGTAGATGAATGCAAGTGCGCGCATTTGCACTTTCTCAATAGCTCAAAGAAAGGTATTGTAGTAGGTTTGCAAATACCACCGGGGCGTATTCTAACAGCGGGCGCAGAAGTGAGCAATATACTTGTGGTGGTGGTGGTGGTGATGATGTCACCATCTGTCACGTACAGAGATACACGGTGATACACAGAAATACACGGATGATGACAGTGGTGGTGATGATGGCGACGGTGGTGTTGATGATGGTAATGGTGGTGATTATGATGATGATAATAATGATGACCCTCCCCTTTCCTCTTCTCTTCAGGGTACTAAGGCAGTACTACCAGTGCCAGCGTCAAGCAGACACCCGTAACGCCGCACGTACAACACTGCGACTGCTCGAGAGCCTCATTCGTCTAGCCCAGGCGCATGCGCGGCTCATGTACCGGGAACATGTGACTGTACAGGATGCTGTGGTCGCGGTAACGTGCGTCGAGTGCTCCATGCAAAACACTGCCTTATTAGGATGTATGAACGCACTGCACACTAGATTCCCGGATGATCCCGAGCAGGAATATAAACAGCAAGCCAAGCTTATATTAAAGCGCCTGGGACTTACCGACTTGATGGACGCTGTACCTACCTCTCCAGGGCGTGGTGAAGATACAAGTGCAGGTCTCCATGACGACGGGAATCATTCAGAATGTCGTGGTAACGATATTGATGAGACAAGTCTCCATAGTGATGAAAATACAGAAATGAATTCTTACGGGAATGGAGAATGCGGAGTAAATCTTAACAAAAGCATAAGTAGTGGTGAAACCTGCGATGTTACGCGCGTTCTTGATTCTGCTCCACGTATTGATAAAGCCTGCTCCTACAACAAGAGCAGAACGGCACCAAACAGTACGCAAGATGAAGTTAATATAGATGATAACAAGGGAAAGAGTTGTCCCCAGCTCTCTGCATGTGATACACGTTCAAGAGGGTCCTCGCATCCTAGCGAACATGCAGATAACAATGGTGTCTGTCGTATGGATGATTTGGTGGAGAAACCCGTGGCGGACCCGAGTTGTTCAGCTGGTCTTCTAAGAAAAGTTATAGAGCCGGTAGGAATTAATCGATCGAAGAATCCATCGGCATCAGAGAAAAAAGGTGGTGAAAAAATAAGCGCACGCAAGTTGTCGCCCAGCACGGCGTTACTTGCCAAGTTTGCCTTTCGCCCCAAGACTAGTACACAGGGTGAATGCTCTCGGTCCCACCCACTGGAAACACCTATCTCTAACCCCTCTGATTATAACAACGAAAGCCCTGAAGCTATTAATAAATCGTTTGGGACGTATGCAGGGGATACAGAAGGCGTCAAATTGCTCTCTGTCTCATGTTCTGGGGACAAAGGCAACCCCAGTGATGGTTTAGACCTATTTAAAAAGCCAGAGAGCTCGGGGGCCACAGAGGTTTCGAAAGGAGTTACCTCGGTAAGTGCTTCCGGTTTATTTGTCACTGATGACCTCTCGGACGAAGATCTTGAATTAGAGTGGCCTGATATGTTTAAATTGACTAATAGGACTGACCCTACCGGTGCAAAGCGAAGTTGCACGGAGTTCCTGCGGTCACCTGTTATCAAAAAATGTAGGTAGCTTGAATGACACATTCAAGCTACAATTCTAAATCAATGACGTATCATAGCAACGGGCATAGTGCTTAGATAAAAGGGGTTATTACAGCAATGCCAGGCTGCTCACCCCCACCCCCTGTGTACGCGCTAGAATGCTTTTGAGATTTGTACCCGAGAAGAGTAAGCTAACCAGCCGGTGAAGTGGTTCCATTCATTGTGTGTAAGGCGCCGCCAATTCGGGTATTAAGCTGCACTTTTTGTCCCTTAGAGGGTGAGAATTTTATTGATGATTTTATCATGAGGTCCTCTGCAAGTCAGTGACGTTTACGTACGTGTTGTAGATCGACACGAATGTTAAACACATAATGGTAGATGTTTAGCCTTTAATGAGCAGCGTCAAAATAACTACGAGAACAAGTAAAGATTACGCGAGTTTTTAGAACCTATCGAGTGTTTTTGTTCTGCAATAAAATTGTAACAAACCTCCATGTACGCTTATACATTTTCAATATTAATGTAACCACGCCGCGGATCTTTTGAACTTGATGTATGTCTATTTTTCAAGAATGGTAAACGACACGTTTCCTTTTAATCTTACTGGACGAGAGTGTTTCATTATTTTCGTACCATAGTTTAAACATTTAGCTACTGTTTTAGACATTATAAGGCCACCCAGTCCTAATCGCAAAAGCAAATGTCTCGGCTTGGCTCAAAAGTTGAATTTCTAAAGAGGGGGTCAGGGCTTTTAATAACGACAGTGCAGCAAGTTGTTGTTGCTGTTGCTTTTGAATATGATAATAATGATAAACACCATAGAAAAGCCATAAGTAACACATGTAGAAATGAACAAGTGCCATAAGTAACACATGTAGAAATGAACAAGTGCCATAAGTAACACATGTAGAAATGAACCAGAGCCATAAGTAACACATGTAACAATGAACCAGAGCCATAAGTAACACATGTAACAATGAACCAGGGCCATAAGTAACACATGTACCAACGATCCAGAGCCATAAGTAACACATGTACCAATGAACCAGAGCCATAAGTAAAACATGTAACAATGAACCAGAGCCATAAGTAACACATGTAACAATGAACCAGGGCCATAAGTAACACATGTAACAATGAACCAGGACCATAAGTAACACATGTACCAATGAACCAGAGCCATAAGTAACACATGTAACAATGAACCAGAGCCATAAGTAACACATGTAACAATGAGCCAGGGCCATAAGTAACACATGTAACAATGAACCAGGGCCATAAGTAACACATGTAACAATGAACCGGGGCCATAAGTAACACATGTAACAATGAACCAGGGCCATAAGTAACACATGTAACAATGAACCAGGGCCATAAGTAACACATGTAACAATGAACCAGGGCCATAAGTAACACATGTAACAATGAACCAGGGCCATAAGTAACACATGTACCTATGAACCAGGGCCATAAGTAACATGCAACAATTAAACAGAGCCATGGGTAACACATGTAACAAAAAAAACAGAGATATAGCTAACACGTGTATCTAATAACGAGAGCCAGAAATAACTTGTGTTACTATAAAGTAGTTTTAATTGGTGAAGGAAGTTAAAGCAATAGTTTTACATAAATTCATTCTAGAGAACACGCCCTAAAGACGTTCATTCAAGGCAAGCTTTCAAAGGCGATGCCACTGTGTTGAAGTTTGAGGTCCCCGCGTGCCGTCAACATGTGTTTTCCGCTCACCTACTGCTGCATCATTTGCTTTGAAAATCGTTCCCGCAGATGCGAATCAGACTCTTGTTACTCTTAAACCCTAAATGAACAATTAAACAAAGCGGCATACGCAAGACATGCCGACTTTTTAAACGGCCTTATGTGACGTGCTATTAAGGCACTATCTAGAAAAGGGCCGCCACTGTGCTGCGGGCTTGGGAATTCTTAAATTATAGGGCAATCAATAGGTGTCCAACCGTTCTGCTCTCACTGCGATCGAAAGTTTTGTTAATTTGCCCTTTTAAACAACACCGAAACTTTATACTCGGATTGTAGTTATGGTCTGGTGCTTATCTGTCCGTCAGGTCTTGCCTTTTAACTCTCACAACGAGCGAACCCTTCGCTGTAACTTACTGGCGACCAGGTTTGGGTGGTTATTTCGTAAACAAAATTGTAAGGCACTCGACGAAGGGAGCCGTCTGCTACTAGATGTTTTCGCGCTCAAGTTATAAGCTGTTGAAAAGTCGCTAAGCCTCAATGGGAATTTCCCACAGACTTGACCGTGCGTGTTAAACACCGGCCTGACTCAATTTTCTGTCTATGTATTTTTGTGTTATTTTAATTAGATTATCTACAACTCTTCAAGTCTACACCTCCATATGATGTTCAGGTTATGACCGTACTACGTCCTTATTCTAAACTTAGCAATTCACGCGTGCTGCAATCTTTGTTTCCATTTACATGTATTACACGATATAAATCATTTATAGTTCCTCGTTGCGCTCGCTTGTTTGGTGGTGACACGTGACGTTTGAGAAAGCAAAGCACAGCTGCGCCAAACTTCTTTCATTAGCCATCAACTCGATATTACGAACACTCGTATACCAAGGATTGGGTGCAGCGCTGTCATCCAGACTTCTCGTTACGAGTCCGTGATGTTATAAGCATTTCAAAACCTCACTAAGCGTGTAAGGATGACCAACCCTACGAGCCGATTTAGTAATGCTTGCGTTAGCTCGTTTGCAAAACCGTGAGCTTTTCCGGTGGACTGGGCAAGAGTGAGCGCGCGGCAAATCTCCGCACGTGAAGCGCCCGAGGCTATCTCGTCAGACGGCTCAGTCCTAGAAACCCGAAACATCGTTTAATCAAAACCAGCCGCAATTCTCGCTCAGCACCCAGGAAAATAATTGCAACAGCGCGCTACAAAGGATAGAAACAACAAGGGGGAGAATTCCGTATGATCGTTACTTAACACTATTTCAGCCATAAGGTAAGATGAACGCAGTCTGACGCTCATCGCGACAGGGCTTGTATTCATCTGATGTTTAGATCAATGTATTTTGTGAAAATCCTCTTCACGTAGTTACGCACACAACCCAGCCACAGTTGTTTTAAGATTTATGGCATGTTTGTTGGTGGCCTAATGGCGTGGGGAGCCATTTTCACAGCACTGTATACATATGTACCCATAACATATAACGCCTCGTTCTTAAGGTACACATAAAATAGGTTATTTCAGCGCGTTCATTTTGAGGCATTTTATTACCTTGCTTCTTGATTTTGGCATGGACGACATACCACACAGGGATACCGGTTTAAAGTTAACGCACGACGCTCATAGCCTCACTCTAAATTGAAGTACATTTTCTCTTTCGGGTCAAACGACGTGCTTAATGGGAATGTTCGGTGAGTGGTTCAGAACGACATACAAGGGATACTCAATATCTTATCCAACTATCACCCCGAAGTGAGGACAACTAGTTACTGACCGGACCAGCGAGCGGTTTCACAGTATCTGTTTAAGGTTATAACTCATGTAATTGGATTTAATTATACAGCTTTTCTTATCATCTATCAGATTTAAAACCCCTTCTGAGAACGCAATCAGCTATACCGTACTGTTCATCCTGTGTATCTCAGCATTATTCTTTCCTCTTAGACAAAGGTTGCTTTTCAATGCTGGTGTCAGCTTAAACCGCTAAAAGATGGAATAAAGAACTTGATTTTCTTGTGGATTATCACAAATGTGACATAGCTTCGCCCATCATCGCTGTGGTTCTTGCGGTACAAAATACAGGAGGTGCTATCGGTGTTTCGTGCTTCTATCTGCCGAATGGAACGCTAATTGGTTTAAATAAATCTTTGGAGTTTACCGTCCGTGCATGCAAGCACTCGCCAGGTCAGACGTAGGGGGAGGAGCGGATATATGCTATGATCCTAGCGGATTGCAGAGCTGATAGATAAATCGCCCCCATTTAAACATTTTAATGTTAAAAACAAACAATCAAGCAAGTGCTAAGGTAAGCTTTGTTCAAGGCAGCTCTGGGTCATATATCAAGAGTTTTGCGATTACTAACAAAAATTATTAAGACCGGCTGTGAATACTTGAGATTCTCTCTCGATTCTCTGTTTATAAAGCTTCGAAATATGAGCGTTGGCCCTTTCTAGCGCTCACATGGCTGCGATCAAACGGTCTTTGAGGGTTGTTTGTCATTTTTTTTTATTATCACTGATATATGGGAATTACTGTTCATTTGTTACTTTTTGTGAAAACTTGTTGTTCGAGATACTCTCATTAACTTTCGTTCGTGCGATCAAACGTCTCATCAATGTCGAATTTGAACATGTTCACTTCAAATTGATTGAGAGTCGATGAGAGTGTGTGAGTGTACGGTAAAATAGTCATAAGAACTGGAACTCTCATATCTCATCACCGTTTGATCGAGGCTTAACTATTCTGATTTTAGGGAAAGTTCATTTATTATCCCGAGGGGGGCGTGAGGGTTTTGAAAAAGAAAGGGAACAAATTAGGTGCCTGTGCCCCCCCCCCCCCCCCCCCCCCCTTCAGAAAGAAGGAGCAAAGGAGGGAACGGCATATGCTCGAGGATCCTCTTCTACGGTAGTGATCTTTGCAGCGCCCGCAAAGTATGCTGGATCCTTGAGCATGGGGACGGCAACGACGATGTCAAAGGAACGCGAGCAAGAGATTAGCTGAAAACTGGTGAGAAAGTGGGGGGAAGGAATTCGCTGAAAAGATTAATTCCAAAAAAGTAAAGGCACTAAATTTCTCAAATGTGCGACTAAATGCAGGTTGTCAACGGATAAAGGTTGATGCTATATATGACAGGAGAAGCAAAAAGGCTTTTCGTTTTTGTCCATGCGCGAAAAGCGCAGCACGAGAAAGAAAAAAAAAGAGAGGAAGACAGCAAATTAGATATGAGCGAGGATATTGATGACGAAGAATGAGCGCTTGTAGCATTTGAACGTTTTGTTAATGATTTAAAATACGGAGCGTAAGCATATAGCGGAAACCAAGAAAAAATAGGGTGTATGCAGGTTTGCATTGCAAAGATAAAACGTAGTTTGATATGTATCCTGGACTCCAGGATTTTACATGCCAAATAACTACCCCCAAACCGAGACTCGTAGAACCAAGTCTGATTACACACTTAGTCAAATTATATAGAAGGGACAACACCCAAAGAAATCAGTGCCTCCCCTTTTTTAAATCCACACACTTTCGACGCTCCCCTTTAGACCCCTATCGGGTTAATAATTGAACTTTCCCTTAGAACTCTGATTTGTACCCAGAAGGGACACTTTTGATGACGGGCCAAATTTCAAGTAGAAACCTTGTACCCAGATGGGACACTTTTGATAGCAGACCCGATGTTAAGTAGAATCCTTGACCCAGAAGGGATACTTTTGGTGACGGGCCCAATTTGAAGTAGAATCTTGTACCCAGATGTGACAATTTTAATAGCGGGCCCGATGTTAAGTAGAATCCTTGTACCCAGATGGGACATTTTTGATGACGGGCCCGGTGTGAAGGAGAACCCTTGTAACCAGAAGGGACACATTTGATGTCGGGCTCGATGTGAAGTAGAATCCTTGTACTCGGGACACTTTTGATAACGGGCCCGATGTGAAGTAGAATCCTTGTACCCAGATGGGACAACTTTGATGACGAGCCCGATGTGAAGGATCACCCTTGTACCCAGGTGGGACATTTTGTATGGCGGGCCCAATGTGAAAGAGGACCCTTGTAACCAGATGGGACACTTTTAAGGACGTGCCCGGTGAAAAGGAGAATCCTTGTACCCAAATGGGACAGTTTTGATGTCGGGCCCAATGTGAAGTAGAATCCTTGTACCCAGATTGGACACTTCTAATGACGAGCCCCATGTAAAGGTAATTTATTGTACCCAGATAGGACACTTTTGATGGCGGGCCCGATGTTAAGTAGAATCCTTGTACCCAGATGGGAAATTTTTGATGACGGGCCAAAGAAGAGGCCTTGTACTCAGATGAGACATTTTTGATGAAGGGCCCGGTGTAAAGGAGAATCCTTGTACCCAGATTGGACATTTTTAATGACGAGCCCGACTTAAAGGAGAGTTATTTTACCAAGATTGGACACTTTTGGTGACGGGCCCGATGTAAAGTAGAATCCTTGTACCCAGATGTGACACTTTTGATGGCGGGCCCGATGTAAAGGGGAATTCGCTCTTGTTCTGAGTGGTTTGACGCTCATTTGGCCCCCCATTTACGCCGTCGGACTATCGAGAGCTCAACACTCTTGGAATGTCTCTCGCTGTTCTAGTTGCGATTTCCATGTACTCGACCCATCAGCGAGACAACACTAAGGGCAATCTGTGGTTTAAGCAAGACGAGAATGTGAATGTATCCGGGGGGAGCCTCCATACAAGTACGGGGGTTATCGTCCTATCCCGGGGGGTGGGGGAGTTCGAAAAATACCCCTAAAAATACCTGCACGACCAAAAATTGCTACCCTAAACAATACCTCAGGAGCCTTAAAAATACCATTTCTAAGAGAAAAGCCTAGTTTTTTTATCGGATACCCCCTAAACAATACGACAAGCATCCCTATCAAGTTCACATGGGAAGAACCCCCCTCGGGCTTTAGGCTCTGGAATTCTACCAACTGCTATCCCTCAGGGGTTTGTTCAAAGATACTTCCGATTCTGCCATCCTTTAGAGGATCATTCAATCGAGGGGTGCTTGATGTTGATTTCAATAATTTCTGGAAAACTTTCTGCCTTCGCTTTTTTTGATGCTGGCTTTTCGGATCATACTTCTCTACTAAGTAAGTCATTCAGTATTGTCGCATCTACATGAAGAGCTAAATGATCAAGGGAAGGGGAGAGAAATTTGTGATAAAAAGCTAATCGAATTTTATAGCGCTGATGAAAGGGAGAAGAGGGCGCGGGAGAGAAGAATTGAAAATAGAAACCTTTTTATCAAGACCATACACCTGAAATTTCTTCTTTTAACGTGGAAAGAAGGAGGGGAGGAGGAAAGGGAGGTGCCCGATGCATGTCGTCGGGACGTCCGCTCACTCATATTTGATAAGTTTGTATTTTGTATTGTCGTCACTTGTCAGTACTAGAGTATGATATTCTAACAATAAGATGATTTTAAGGACAGCCAATGCTAAACAAAAAGGTTGTCGGGTAACCCTTGATGGTTTTTGCGAATGCCGCGGTGCCATTTACGCATAGCCAGCGCGCCACAAGCTTTGATACTTTAAATATAGTAATTTCTTACTACCCATTCCCTATATTTGGTTTTAATTTGCAACATTTAGGATATCTCAATGTCTATCACTGCCGTCATCTGTCACCGGGAAATGCCTGAAAGTTCAAAGCACTGATTCAACGACCTTTGGACACGTAAATTGCTGTCTCTCATTAAAACAAGCCGAAAGATGACACAGATAATGATAAGCGCCCAATCAACCTTCCGACGGATCCGTGTTCCATTCCTGATTTTCCGGCTACTCTCATTAATGGTTTTTCACATCGCATAATTGATGTTTAAATGGAGTACTCAAGCTGTCCTTAGCTAGTGTCGACTTGATATGAATTCACACGTCGGTATATTTTTTTATGTTGCCCACACCTTGTAGAAAGTAAGTTCCGCTGTCTTCGGGCATGAAATGAGCTTCCGACACATTCCTTGCGCATCCCACGTCCAGCTCAGAAAGCCCGCGAAAACAAACATAAATTCTAATCTGGCCTTATCTTAGGAACAGACACGCACTTCACGGCCTCTGTTAGCAATTATTGTTACTCGTAGAGATAAGGCAAATAGCATGACTTATGAGATAACGCGAGGGCACACGCTCGGGCCTTATCCGTTCTAGCGATCTGCAGGGTGTGATCTAACGCAGTCTTCAACTCTTCCAGTCACTTTCACGTGTAAGCACCGTGCTACAAAACCCTGCATGTCGCCGAATATTATAGCCTGGAAAACTCCCATGGCATTTTCGAGCGGCTCATCAAGTTTGTTTTGATTATTCTCATAGAACTGAAGACAGAACATTGCCGTTCAAGCGACGTAACTAGATACGCAGTTCGGACAAATTCCTCTTACTGAACGACTATACGACTTGGGACCAGCTCGTCGAAAAAGAGCACGGCGCTCGGAGGAGTCGAGCGTAACATGAGGATATCTCTGTTGTGTTGGCTAACAAGTCTTGTGTCCTTAACTCAATCCCAGGTATGTTAAAACGATGTATGCTTCGCCAATATCAAAATGCTTGCATTTCGATCTGGTTTCCGGCTAACCTTTCTGCTCTAGTTATCTTAACTTACACTTAGGCAATTATCCTGCAAAGTAAACCAAGTTCACTTTCAATTATTCGTAAGAGTATCTTGTTTCTGCGTGGCGGACCCACTGAAATATTGATTGACGGCGCAAATTATACTCTTGTATCTTTTTACTCGGGAGCGATGATTAATATTATTTTCGAGGTTTAACGCTTAACGATTTATTTAGATATTTTGGCAAGATCTGGAAAGCATTCACAGTGATGATGCACGAAGCTTTTGTATTTGTTTTTGCGCTATTTTTGTTAGTTTAACCAGGACAGCTTCTTTTGTAAACTGACTGACTAGAGAGCGGAAACCCTGATGTTTGACACTTCTTGGCTTTATTGGTCAGTGTTAAATCGACGGAGGAGTAAATTTCCTGGGACTGACAGGGTTATTTATAACGTGTACGTTTTACTGACGCATTTAACAAACGTGCGGAAGGCAATGGGATGTACCGACGCGCTGAACAAGTTTTTGATTACAACCTTTTACACACAATACAGATAACGTACGCCCCTAAACAAATCCCGTTACAATATGAAAGAGGTGTTAAGCTTTCTTGTTTAGTTGCTGTTCACGCTTTTCGAAATTGTATTAAATTTGTCATAGTATGAAATAGGTGCTAATAAGATGTATTCGTGATTATGAGGTCAAAAATATATGTCTCATATACTCAAACGCTTAGAACTCCACTTTAGAGATTTCTAAAATTTGTCAAGCTTCCATAGTTATAAAGATTGCTTAAATAAACAGTAAACAGTCTGATTGTTTTTCGTAATTCGCTCTCAAAATCTCAACAGGTTTGCTTTGATTTAAAGTACCTGCTTCTAAGTCAGATGCGTTGTAATCTAAAATAGACCCTGTAATAAACAAAAAACACAAGGTTGACAAAAAGTATTGACGAAATTCCATGCATTTTGGTGTCAAGTCTTAACTATTGACACGGAACTCTCTGTTACCGAAGCAAAGGAATTCGCGTTAAAGGAACGACAATTTCCCCAATGTCAAAACAACAACCACAATATACTTCTCTTAGAATCGACAATAAGTTTACACAAAGCTAGACGTGTCAGAATTCGGGGCACAGGTGCTAGCTGATATTCGGAACGGTGACAAAACGTTAATGAGTTTTTCATATGTTTTCTTGTAGTTGTATGTTTTGTAGTAGATCTCGGGAACCGACCTTTAGCTGTGTAAACAGATAGTCCCAGATGAATAGAGCTTATGACATATCAGTGCTAGCACATGGAATACCCGTGTAAGGACACGATTTTGTTAGCGATAGCAGCTCTATGGCTGCTTCATTGAAACGCCAAGTTCAATGCTAATACTGCACCATCCATCTATTCCATAACAACGGACGCTATATAAGCGGCGATCTTATCCACTTGCGATGCAATCTCCGGTGTTATTCTAAGAATATGCGTCTTCGAATCTCTAAGATAACTTTTCTCATAATAGAAATCCTCATTTAGCACCATTCTGATAAATCATCCTCATTTAGCACCATTCTGATTAGCTACTTGCTATGTTCGTTTGACTTTATCTTCTAGTCCCAAAACGTGCCACTGTTTCCTAGCCCCTCTGGTTCCCAGCAAGCCCTCCTTGCGGTAACCGCCTTTTCTGGTCCTGATTTTCGATAATATTATTCCATTTCGATAATGTTATTCACATTTTAACACACGAAATACTTAAATGACATTTTGTTTAATCAAGAAGCGCTGTTAGCATTCACATTATTTCTCGAATAGCCAACTCTTGTCTGAAATGGAGGAGGAAAACCGAATGCAAAACGTCAGAAACTTTGTGATTTTGTAAGAAAAGCGCATATTACGTGTCGACGACCATTGAGAATCTTTTATTCCAGGAGAATTTCATGAGGCCGATACCCCGATGTACAGCATTTTTAGGGGATCTACCTGTTCAGGTGGCGGATCTACCAATTGAAATGCGGTGGGGACAGACACACGCTCTCAAACGCAAAAGAGAAATACTGGGCAATGATTTAGACCTAAAGCTTTATCGCTTTTGTCTAGAATCATTGCCCAGTATAGCTGTCTTATTTATTATAAATTCGTACTATGCAAGAAAAAGGGCTGCGGTTATCTCCACATAGGATTATAAAAATACCAGGATCATATAATCTTCAGATGTAGTCATTTTTATCTACGTCATATTGGTGTGTTCTTTATCCACGCCCCGAGTTGTGTCGGGATACCAGAATGCTGTGAAGTCATTAAGTCCTCCCGCTTCCGCTGAGAATGGTCAGGTATTTCCACGCCTGTGATACCTGTTTTAGGAAGTCATCTTATATAGTCAATTCTAATAAACCTCAGATAACTCGCCCAGGTAACTCGCCGAAATGCCAATGTTGTGGATCTGTATACTAGTTTGCCAATAGCAAGTTTTTTGTATTTTTGTTTCTACACAACTTGGGAAGTTGTGTTTTTCCCGGGAAGGGGGGGGGGGGGGGGGGGGTAAATTACCATTACTCATAGAAAAATATATTTTTTATTTTCTCTCAGATACCCCCTAATTACCACCATATATATTCCTGTCCTACGTGAGGATAAGAAAACTCGATAGACCTCGTGCTGGCATCGAGCGAAAAAAATAAAAAAAAATGAATGAATCGCGTTTCTTAGCCCCATACGAGCAGCGCCAGAATAACTTTCAGCTCCTTTTGACTTCGCATCACGGCCCCATGTAACGTGACCTGTAGTTTCCCCGCTCAATTTGCCACGTGAACCATATGTCGTCAACTCTGTCACTCTAACGATCCCAGCGCGGCTTATAATTCATTGCATGGCCTCTATCGTCAGTAGGGGAACTTATTGCTGATAAAATCTCAAGTTTATACCCCCCGAAGACTGTCAGATAAGGCCGTGCAAGGGGGTAAAATAGCTGGTATCTGATCGATAAGCGTGGAGCGAATGGTATTGAATACCGGGCATTTCAACAGCCGTATTGCTTCAGCTAAAGCTCGTATCACTGATAACCTGCCTCCAAGAATTTCCCCCCCTCGTCATTAGTGTCCACGTCGCTGAGAGAGTTTAGCGGGAGATCTCTTGTCAGGCCCGTAGGAAAGATATGGGCTTGAGTAGGGTGGGGGTTGCTTGTTTTTAGGCTCTCTTTTGTAATCAATGGAAGCCGCGTTTTGTAAAGGATATTCTTAAGTTACACTCGCCCGATTGAGAAGACAAAAACCTATGTAGAGTTTTTTTTTAAAAGTAATACTTATACTTAAAAACAGCAACAACAAAAAATTGCCCGACAAAAAAATAGCCAATAACTTATTGAGGTTCACAAGACATATATCTCCTTGCAGCTAGAATATTAGGCTGCGAAAGTGTAGTCACGACATAGTCGAGTCTAAGGCATTGAAAGCGCCCCAGGCTGGCCTCAGGCAGCTACTAGAAATCAATTTTTGGGATCTCGATTTTATGCCAATAGGGGTCTAGACGACAAAGACAATAAGCAGAGGTATAGAATACAATGTTTGTGTGACCCAATATTTCAGTTGCTTACATGCAGCCGAATTCGTAGTTTCGGGCACAGAAATTATAAATATTGAGGGGGCCTCGTTAGGCCCCAAAGAAATAACTAACCAAAATCGTAATCCCATCGCGTAATGATATAACGCAAAATGTAAGAACAATTTCACATTGCCACTGTGCCCTTGACTGGCACGAAAATCGGGACTTTGGAAAATGTTAATTAATGGTAAATGCCATGTTGATAATTTCACAGTATTTCAAAATAGTTCAGGGCCGTACCCCCTCCCTAAAATAGGGAATGACAAATTTTCCAAAGAAAGGGCTTTAATTTTCCTAGAAAAAAGGATTTCATCGCTCTCTGGTATGGTGGCCGCAACCATTTCTGTGTTTATTTTGGCCAGGCGTTTGCCAACAAAAAGTCAAACTTGTCACAGCGTGAAAAATTGGTTAAATTTTGCATAAATAAATTGTGAATAATTGAGCGAACCTCTGTCAGAGACCTCAGGGGCGGGGGGGCTTTGCTGCTATCTACTTTTCAAACTAACTACGGTTAGGTGTAAAGCGGTGAGACAGACAATCATTGGACGAGCATGCGTACACCTTCGTTATGCAATGACGTAATCGTTGAGTCAAAGGTACAAGTTCACAATAGCCTTTCGCTTCCTGAACCCTCCAGACTTTACCACGATCTGAGGGAGGGAAAAAGCACGCAAAATACGATTCACAATGAGCGAAGAAACGAAGGAATGTAAGCGAAGGTGCGTTAAGCGTTCGAAATCCGAAACAGAGAGTGAAGACGAGGACAGTTATCCAACCGAAAGGAGACAGCAAATCAATGAAGGGGAAAGCGAGGACGAGATCCGCTCTGTTTATTGTTGTAGAAGCACACCACACTATGGAGAAACAACGTCTTTGAATAATATTCTTAAGGTCGTGTCTCTTCAATCGTTTTCAACTTCTCGTCTAGCATCAGATCCTGGCTCTAATAACCGACACTTTGATTCAAGCGCGAGGGAGCAAGTACAGAGAAATTCGGTTATTATCTCCGCGCCTTCCAAGACGAAATGTGAACCCGAGAAGTCAGACCGGGAAAAAGAGACTCCGCAAATCAACGGCATCTATACTCCTACTGTGTTCAACACTAAATCATCTAGCCGGGGCAAGCGGACCGAAAAACATTTCAACAACAATAAGGATAATAAATATTGGGAGAAAAGACAGAGAAATAACGCGTCAGCGAAGCGTTCTCGGGACGCACGTCGCGTTCGAGAGCTCGAATGTCAGATACGAGCAGAGTTTTTAGAGGAAGAAAACCATAAATACAAGGTTGAAAACGAAATGCTACGGGAGGAGAATGAACGATTGCTCAAGATTATAGAGAGTTTCAATAACAAGCAGTAGTTTGAAGGTATTATATAACCGCCAAACCCAGCGTATATTTTTAGATAGGTCATTGAGTTCCGAGAGTCAACCAAACGTGTAAAACAATACCATCGTTGATTTGCGCTCTTTACGCTCTGTTAGGTTGTTGTTCGGCATCGTCGACGAATTACTGTCTTCAAAAAAGAAGAAGAAAATACCCTAACTTGGACGTATGAGAAGTTAAAGCAGGCAAAAATCATGTTTTCACCCTAATTTTTAGAGCAAATGCTTAAGGGTTTTTTATTTACATGGAGGTGGCTGTGACGCAATCATAGATCATACATCGAATCTCCGTGCCCTCTTGCACACATGGGGCGAAGTTGTTTACAAGACCCCTTAGTTGTGAAGCACTTTCGACTAGCCCTAGTATAACCACAAAGATCAAATCCAGATCTATAAGTTAAGTTATAAATGCATATATACATATATATATGTATTACGAGAAAAAAACAATGGGTGATTAAGTATAGCCATAGCAGAAGGCACGAGTTTAGGTTTCACGTGTTTGATATTTCATGGCCTGATTTTAGAGGGTTGGTTGTCTTAAAATTCTTCGTTTTTAAACGACTATTGTAAAATGTAGTAATGCCATTTATTAGATAATCTTATTTCTAGAAGAACCAAGGGAGAAAGAATTTTACCCGTTTGATGCCATTCGGTATTGATATTCTTACCGTTTCTAGCGTGTGGTATATTATGCAATCGGTAGTTATATAACACCGCCACCTTATTGCATATCATTAGACTGTAGATTCCATCTTTTTGTTTTACTTTTTATCTTTGTCTATCATGAAAAAATCCTTGACATTGTAGTATAAGATACAGTAAAACCTCAATATAACGATACAAGCCCCCTAAAATTTGCATCGTTATCGATAAATCAAGATTTTTTTTATACTTTATAGTTGTTGGTGCCAGAAATTAATATCGTTATATTAAGGATATGGTCAAGATGGACTAAAAAAAGTTAGAGCTAATAGGAGTTTAAGTTATTCTTACTGCAATTTCGAATATTCAAGCAACTATAACATCTTCTGAAATCTGTCAATCAAGTTTGGAATTTTACCTGGACACATTTTGTACCCACCGGTTGGTCATTGCATTGCATTGGAATGGCTTGATTGAAACATTTCAATGCTTTTGCCTGGTGGGAGTCCAAATATATTTGTCGCTTGAAATTTGTGAAGCAGAGAATACTCAAAATCGAATTGAATTCAAGAAAATAAAATTTAGCTCAAGTTAATTAACAGTTAACTTTTTTTTATAAGAATGTTTAATTTTTAGTAAGGGCCGTTCTTATTTTTGGAGCATTTTAAGGCTGAAAATGAGATGTTCTTAAATTTTTGTTGCTTATAAAATACATTACCCAATTACTTATTGGGAAGAAATATACACAAATGATCAATAGCAATATAATATTTAAGGTTATTTCTTAATGAACACAATTTAACACTGCATTTTAGAACACATAAGACTAAAAAAGCAATGTTGCTACTACCTGAGCCTTGCATGTTCTTAAAATTTGGTGAAATCTTGGCCTGTACATTCTGATAAAAAACGTTCCTTATAAAAAAAGGGTGTAATTCGAGAAAAGCTGGTTTTAGGTTTTAGTTAATGGGGCTCTGGTGTATTTTTGTAGGTTACATGGCTTCTTTGTTGTATAATTTATTGTATGTATATAAAAGTATACAACCTTTCATTTCTATATCAAGGATTTTAGAATTATTGCAGTTGGCAGACTTTTACATTTCTTTTTCTCATAGAGGAAGGGGGGTGGGGGGTTGTAACCCCCTTAATTCTCTCAGTTCTGCCACTATTGGTATACACTCTTATAAAACAGGGTTGACAGGTTATATAATTATTCTATGATCCAATGTCTCCTTAAAAAAGCGCTGAAAAAAGTTCTTTTAAAAAGGTGAAAGCAGTCACCTTCCCGAGTTTTATGTGGTTCAACTTCCAAATGTACCTCTGTACCAGTCTCCAGCTCCACAGTATTGCTTGTTTAGTTGTGGTTCTGGAACGTTTATATCATATTGATTCATGTTATGTGTGACTAATTCTGACTATATAAGTGGCAGATCCATGGGGGTTTTATAGATTCAGGAGTTTAGGAGCAGACAGTCTAGGGCTTGGAGAACTTTGGCATAGTTTTTGTAAATTTAGCCACCATTTAAAAAGTTATAGATCTGCCATTGTGTATAGTTTAACAACTTTATTATGTAAATATTTCCTGGTTAACATGTACCTAAATATGTATCGAGCATTACATGTAAAAATTAATAGCTTGATAAAAGGCAATATTATAGATTTTATAAACTGTTTGAATTCATTTCCATTGGTACTCTATGACACACAGGTACCCCCTGAACTAACTTCCCATCCCCCCCCCCCCCCCCCCCCCACACACACACACACATACGTATATATACTTTTGAGGCCACTCTGCTGCCACAGAAATAGCAGGGTTTTTGAGATGAAGCATATTGGGCTCTCCCTCCACCCATGGGCTATAGCTATATGGATTAGGGGCAAGGTCCCTCCACCCATGGGCTATAGCTATAGGGATTAGAGGCAAGGTCCCTCCACCCATGGGCTATATCTATAGGGATTAGAGGCAAGGTCCCTCCACCCATGGGCTATAGCTATAGGGATTAGGGGCAAGGTCCCTCCCATCATGGGCTATAGCTATAGGGATTAGGGGCAAGGTCCCTCCACCCATGGGCTATAGCTATAGGGATTAGAGACAAGGTCCCTCCACCCATGGGCTATAGCTATAGGGATTAGAGGCAAGGTCCCTCCCATCATGGGCTATAGCTATAGGGATTTGGGGCAAGGTCCCTCCACCCATGGGCTATAGCTATAGGGATTAGGGGTATGATGCCTTTGTCTCCACCGACGGGCTACAGGAATTAAGGATAGCGTGCCTTTCCCTCTATAGACGCTGGACGCAGGGTCTTTAGAAAAAGCTAAACAACTAGTCTAAACCACTCCTGAACAACTAGATTAAGCGTATGGGCCAAGAGCACATCCCCTAGATTCTAAATGTAGATTGTATAGAATTCAGTAAGTCTGTAGGTCTGGTAGGCCCACTTATGCTAAATAGCTACTTGACTCTTTTTCCAGTCATTGCCGAATCGATGTCACGAGCCGTGCCCATCAGAAGCAAGCCCAGTTTGTGGCACTGACATGCGCACTTATGCCAGTCGATGCCATCTGCAGCTTGCAAAATGCAAAGGACACAAAGTCAAGATGATTTATAAAGGAAGATGCAAAGGTGAGAAGGAGAAATGCCCTTGTTAAATGCAACCAAGACATGGCCCTATGGGATTCATGGTCGTTTAAAAAATTGCGAGTAAACGAGGGCCTTAGCAGTGGGTGGGGCACTGGGGGCACTTGCCCCCCCCCCCATATTTTCAAAAGTTATAAGTAAATGACCAGTAGGGGCGTGACTGTGCCCCAGGATTTTCTTTACGTTCCTGTCTCGTGCCCCCAAATATGTCTAGGCCTGCTACGGCTCTGTAAACCGAAACGCAACTGTGGTCGTTTCTCTGACAATACAGTTTAAGTCACGCCCAATCTTCTAATCGCTAATCTATTAATGTTGATCGCTAACATCGTCGATTCACACGCGATTTTATCTAAATATTTCATGTACACTTGCGACTGGTAACAAGCCTTTTGCTTAGTTAAAACTTTCAGAAACGTTCCCTGTCTACGCCATTTTCACTGCAGGAATACCCAAAAGAGCAAAGCTCGAACGCTACAATTCTTGTTTACTAATATGAAACTTGATTCCTGGTTTAGCTCCAGACAACAGTCCATGTAGAGAAAGTAGAAAGCGTGCGCTAGAGCGTCAGAAAAAGAGCATTCCGTTCTCTGGGTACGTCCCCGAGTGCGACTCAGACGGCAGTTACCAATCGGTGCAATGCCTGCAGCCCTCTACTTCTTGCTGGTGCGTGGACGCATCTGGAACAGAAATCCCCGCCACTCGCGTGACAAACCAGCGCCCCGCGTGTCCTAGTAAGTCATGATTGAATAAGGCAAGGCATTTTCAATCTACAGTGAAACCAGACAACATCCCTCCCCTCCCTGACAAACCGTGGTATTAGTTCTTGTCATGCTCTTTACGATAAGTATTGGTCTTTTTAAGCGTCACCACCCAAAGTCTCCGCAGCCAAGTCTCCCTGGAGGTTTAAACACCTTAGCAGCTACAAAGGTAAGTTTCATTGCTATGTATACGGAACTCAATTTGTATGGGTGGACTTACGTTTTTTTTTTTTTGGTCTGGTAGGCTGTCCAGAAAACGTGCGGGCTTCGTTTAATGCCGAAGTGATAAATCTGCTTGAAAGGGAGTTTTTAGCCTACGCGCGCAGGTCGTCATCTGATGATAGCCAATCAATTGCAGGTATACGTCTTGTTAAACCGCCACTTTGTCATCCTAACAAGTGTGAGAAAGCATCCAGTTCCATCAGCTTTAGGAAGCTGTTGTGGCATTTTCTATTGAATTCGATTGTTTCTTTAAGTTGAATTCGTCTTCCAATATTTGGTTGAAAACTATGACAACTGTTGAATAGGGCGGAGTTGGCAGCAGAGCACCTTTCCAGGATTTTCTATAGTCTAACTCCTAATATGTTATTTACCAGCTGTGAGGTCCGTATCGTGAAATACCGTGGCTGAGGCCGAAGGCCGAGGTCAGTATTTTCAAGGCCGAGGTCACGGTATTTCACGATTCGGACCGACCCTTTGCTGGGAAATAACATATATAACTTTATTAATGTGTCAATATATTTAGTCTTGTGGACACAGGACCTAACAAATTGTTTCCTAGCAAATTTTTGGTCCTAATCTTTCTTCAGGAAGAAGTGGCATGGGGAAGGTTCACTTATTGATGTGGAAGTTTAACCAACTCGATACCAACGCAGACTATTTCCTGGAATGGAGTGAGCTCCATGGTTTTCTGCGCATGTCAAAGAAAGCGATTCACCCCAAGAAATGCAGCAAGACGTTTGTGGGTTACTGTGATGAGAACCAAGACCAGAGGATCTCACGCAACGAGTGGTACGCCTGCTTCGGTGTCCAAGGTACCAGCATATGGCAAATCAGAAGAGAATCATTTTAATTTAACTCCACCCTCCAACCAATCTAGGGGAAGGCTTATGGGTTTTAACCTCCCCCCTCTCAGTCTGCCTCGGGAAAAGGGAGAGTATCACGACGTGGGAATTGGAGCTGGAGTTCCTGGGGCTATAGGATAATATATCATTTTCCTTTTTGTGATACACAACCCAAGATAGGTGTGTATTTTATCAATGAAATGAGGATAGGAATTCAAGTCTGGAACCCAGAAAGGCAGAGTAATAAAATATATCCTCCTCCCCCAATAACAAATAATTGACTCACCTATACTGTTTTGTTACCACTTCAAGAGTGAAAAGTTTATGATCCACTTTTACAAACTTCCTCCTAATCGGATCGTATCCTTTGTAGCAGACGCCGCAATCTGCACTTGTTTACTCTGTCCTAGGAGCTCGTGATACCCATTAGATTGGAGCAACCTACACTTGGATAGATGGGAGTACAATCACTCGCTTACCCCAGTCTTTGGAGCCTGTGATATCCAGGGTAGAAGAAGAGATGGCAATCCTGGCATGCCTTGATAAACAATTGTATTTCTTGTTGTATTTCAGAGATTAAGCGATGCATAGGCGAGTATCTAGCGGCTCTGAGATCCCCACAACAGTCGCCTTCGGGCCAGTCTTATCTTCCCAAGTGCCAGAGTGACGGCTCGTTTGTGCCAATGCAGTGCTATCCTGCTATTGGTTATTGCTGGTGTGTAGACGAACAGACTGGAAAACACATCCCAGGGACGACGAAGAAGACCAATAGCCTTGACTGCACGAGATACAGTAAGTATGGTGAGATGGTGTACGTGCTTTGGTGGGTATACAGGATACAACCGAATAAGAGGAGAACCCGTGGGTAGATAATAAAATAGGAAAATGAAAATAGGGGAATAATGTAAAATAGTGCAGGTTTACTAATAAACTTTGACACAAGAGAAGGAAACTTACAATGTAAAACAAGAACGTTTTGTGCATTAGTAACTTCTCCGCACGACAACCTGTTGTCGTGTCAAGGTAACTGAAGATATGAAAAGTATTCGCTCCTGTCAGCCAATATGTATGCGGGATAAGGCGTGTGTAGTTCAAACCACCAGGGGAGGAGGGTCGGGGAAAGTAAAAAAAAGAAGTTGCTCGGCCATCTTGTGTAAAAGAACCTGGGGAGAGTCCCTTGGGATCCACGTGACTTACTCTGTGGCTTTCATGCCATAAACCATTCAAATGAAAATAGGCTAACTTAAATTTTCTGGCTGATTCGTTAAGCTGACTTAAAACTCAAAGCATCCTTTCCAATCATGTGAGGTTAATAGCGTTTTACTTGTTATTAAATTACAGCAATGCAAAACGGTCCGCTGCGTTCAGGTGGAGCGAAAAAGCTGAAAGGCAAAAAGGGTAAGGAATACATGTTACTGCAAGCTTCATATTATGCGATCTCAGCAGATTTACAACAGCTAAATCGCCTTCTAGCTTCCGTCATTCAAACTCCTTGAAGCGCATTTATTGGCCAGCGAGTAGAATTGGCCAGATGATACCCTGATTCTGTTGTGCGTTGAATGAAACTATTACAAAATTAATCTGATTACTTCCTAGAGTGCACAAGTCAAATTTGGCCTATTTACAAGCGCAAGTTACTTCACTTATTCAGGAAAGAGGTCGTTGACACTAAGGTCATCAGACGTTCTCCGTCTGGACAACTTGCAGGTACACACTCAACTTCATCCATTCCAGATTTGGTTTGTCCGCTACATAAGATTGCACTACATGTAGAACGTCTTCCAAATCTCAGTCCCCAAAAGCAATTGGATCCAATTGAAGACCGCTATTTAGGATTTTAAATCTTTGCTATTTGATAGGTACTATTCCGGCTTAGTTTTCTGATTTCAAACCTTATGGTACTCTCTCTGAAGGATGACCAATGGTTAAGCAACTCCTCACATCATGTAGGGTTAGAACCGAGTTTGTAGTTCAAGAAAATATCCATACCCCCCATGGAGGGGGTCGGAGGTATGACCCCAACTACTCTGGAATTTCCAACCCCCTGGAAACAAGTAAATACAGTAACTGTTAAGGAAAAATGGCATTTTACCCCCCTCCCCTCTGGAAATTCCTGAAATTTCCGTTTGAACCCCCACTCCCCCGGAATTTCCAATCCCCTCCATGGGGGGGGGGGGGGGGGGAAGGTATGGATATTTTCTGGAACTACACAATTAATGGTAGATCCCATTCCTTGAGTGAGATATTTTTACCATAAACCCCCTTGCACATACCTTGCTCTTTTGAACCATATCCATAGAATACTGTGGATCAACTTCAAAGAGCCATTACCAGCCACACATTTGTTCATATGAACCAATATTGGAGGACAAGTTATGGAGAGAGAATCTCGAAATAGCCACCCGAAAAAGTTCATGCTTTATCAATGCCACATTCAATAGATTATATTGCAACAACTTTCCCAAACCATCCGATTGATGCTTTCTCACAAAGTAGCGGCTGACAGACTCTGTAATATAATGAAATATGTTTTGGTTCCCGCAGCATCTCTCAGACGAAACCAGCGTCGCAGTGCACGCTCGGGAAACCTTGTTGCATGGGGAACTTTCCTTTCCGACAACCAAGTACTGGCATGGAAATTTCACCAGCTCGACTCAAACAGGGATAGAATAATCAACTCTAGGGAATTTTTCGTCGTTTCCATGAAGAAGATGTTGGGCAAAATCAAGCGAGGACGCAAATGCAGTCGAAAGCTGCTGGCAGACTGCGACTTTGACAAAGACAATGGTTTGTCACTTAACGAGTGGAGCTACTGCCTTAGCAACCGCTATCAAGTTCATCTTAGCTAGCCTAATGATGAGGATGGAAAACGTGTACCATGTCAGATACAGTCTACTTTCGAGAAGACCTTCTAACTCGTATGAAAGGCGAACGAAAGTTATACGAAAGTCGTACGGTAGTTGTACGAAGGCAGAGGAATTTCCACACTATATTACCACACCTCACCAGGTTGGTAAGTGTATGTTGGGTTCGAATAAAACTGTGTACATGTAACAAATGGTTGCAAATCAAGGGGATTAGGAACGCCAGAACTTTGTTGAAAGACTGCCGAGACGTGACAAGCAATCACCGTTGGGGATAACCACCAAAAATATGATTCTGATATTTTCTCGAGTTTTCGAGAAAGTGATTTGTATATATGTTTATAATAATTTAAGTTTTCTTTAGATACACTTTCGCCAACGGATTAAATTTGATAAAATATATATTATCATAGTTCGTCTTAAGCACCTTGTTGTTGGCAAAACATAAAATTTCATCGTCGATGACTCTGTTGGTCAATAGAATAGGCAAGGAGAAGATTGTCACTGATGATCACGTTAGTATTTAAAAAGGCCATATAACCTTTACGACTAGAGCTATCAAAGAGAAAAAAAGAAATTTTAAGAGCCTTTGTTAGCAACACCTTTGTTGTTGTTTTCGACCAATATTGAAAGAATTATCAAATTCATCAATTGAAATATATTCGTTCTCACATAATAGGATGACAAAAAGGTGGATGACAGAGGCCCTTCAAAGCTTTCATGTAGTATACTTTGTCTGCAATTTGGAGAAAGGTCCTCACGACTGCGCTAATGATTAGCACTATTTTGGCGACCCTTACAATCGAGGGTGTTAATACTACAAAAAAAAGAAGTGACAGTCAGTTGTTGTCCTCTTCAGTTGAGCGCAGACATCGGAGAGAGACTTCTTCAGATGATGTATTTAGTGAAAAAATATAGAGCGATACCTTTGTTCTATGCCCCTTTTTGTCCTGGCCTCGCCTTATTATGTAATCTTCAAAGCTCTGAAAAAGGATCGGATCCCACCCAGATCCATATATATATTTTCAGGGTTTGAAAACGTCATCTGTTTCTCGAAGGTGGGTGACTTTTTGGGTGGCAAACTCGCATGCGCTCCGGCTTTTGGCGGCAGAAAACGTGGGGCGCTTTTTGGCGTGAAGGCCGCAGCTATATCTGTGTTTAGTTTGGCGTGACTTTGCCACTTTTAAAAGTCACGTGTTTTCCTAGAGTCAGTTGCCTATAGTATCACAAACATGAACCAGGAAATTCTTGGGGTACCCTAGCCTTCCACTGTACTGCTAAAACAAACAAATAGATGATTTTTATTTCTACCAATAGCAAAAACACACGGAGGCTACGTGCCCCAAGTAAACTCAAACTAGCTACATTATAGGCTCTGAGCCAGGGTAACCTTGAGAAGACTTGTTAGCTGTAAGATTTTCAGTCGAAGCTGGGACGTTCTTATTTTGAATAATTTTAAGGCTGAAAATGTTGTCTGAAGGAATTTCTTAAATTTTAGTGTATATAAAAATATAATACCCAATGAATTATTAGAAAGAATATTGCACAAATGATCAATAGCAATAATATTTAAGGTTGTTATCATGAGCACAAATTGATTTTTTTTTAGAGCGCATCAGACGTTCTTAGCATGTTCTTAAAATCTGGTGGAAGTCTCAGGATGGACGTTATAACCGACGTTCTTCCTAACCCTTAGCTACTTAAAAGAGTCATGCTTTGAGCATCTGATACCCAAGGTAGTTCATTCGTCGGCTAAACTCGTTTTGCGCTATGTTTAAGTGTCAACCCTCTTTCCACAAGAAACTCGTCTTTCCAATCTAGGCAAACCAGTAAAGGAGTAACTTCAGAATACCCAGCCTTAATTGTTTCTAAAGAACGAGGCATTTACACAATGGAAACAAATATGGCGGGTTTTTCTGAAGTTTAGCCTCAGAAAATTTAGCTAATTTTTTTTTTTTGCAGTATAAGATTTAGTAACAAATTATTGATTATTCGATTTATTGTCTTTCTTTACTGATATTCCACGATATTTAAAATTCTACATTGTTGTAAATAACTTAAAATATAATTCATACTGCAGCACATTGCATCTCGTTGTTCCTGTATCATCGCTATTATAGTTTCTTAAATTGATGCGGGAAAGGGCCATTTGAGCTTATTTGAGCATTATATAAACAGCTGTTGCAAATATCAAACAAAATTTGTGGGGAAAAAAAGGGAGGAAGTAACGATGCACAAAATACCAATGTACCTCACTAACCGTAAATTCCTATTTTAGTGACCTGGGTGCTAATCAAACTTATTTCGAGTTGCAAGTGAGTTGGGGGGGAGGGGGGGTATTTGGAGCGCCACAGGTGCTCATATTGTCTGGGTGATAAAACCAGCATTTATACGTTATCTAAATTTATACCTAATCGTTTATATTAGTCGAATCTACTCGTTTAGCAGTTCTTCCTGCTTTGACATGGAAGTCATGGTGAGCTGTGAGAAGCTCCAGTTGTTTTTGCAAAGTGTTTGTCCTGCAAAGATACAAAACATCATTTTAATAGAAACAATTCATAAGAACTTTGAAATAGCTAGCAGCATGTAAACCATTGACTAGGCAGATTATTTCTTTCAAGTTGAGGTTGGTTTTGTAGTTGGAGCAAACCTTATTCACACTAGTTTTGATGATTTTTTGGTAGCTTGTGTGGGATCCACAGCTGAGAGAGGATTTGCCATATGCATCTTTTTCAGATTCAAGTGTGTGACTTACTTAGCTCTCTCCTTGGCATCTGAGTATGCCTGGTTTGCCTGCCTCGAGGCTTTTTCAACTTGTTCCTTGTACTTCTTGTGATTAAAACTAAGCACAAAAAAACACATTTAGATATGTTAAATATACTGGGCAAATATATCAATACCCGGAGGCATTGAACATCAAGACACATAGACCCCTTCAAGCCCCTCAAGAAAGAAACTGCACTTCCCCCATGCCCCTAGCTATTGCCTTTGCCAGTATGACTCAAAGGTCAACCTAAACACATCTAAAAATTACTTGAAATCCGAAATTATTTGTTTGCTGACTGGGAATGCCATGTACCTCTACCCTAAACTATTTGTTTGCAGACTGTACTGTACCAGGGAGCGGAGTACTCCCTGACTCTACTTACTGGAGAACCCATATAATGTACCTTTACCCTAAACTATCTGTTTGCTGACTGTACTGTACTAGGGAGCGGAGAATTCCCTGACTGTACTTACTGGAGATCACCATTATGTATGGCTTACCTAAACTATCTGTTTACTGAATGTACTACTTACTGGAGATTACCATTATGTATGGCTTACCTAAACTATCTGTTTACTGAATGTACTACTTACTGGAGATTACCATTAATGTACAGCAACCTGTAATATCTGTTTGCTGACTGTACTGTGCCAGGGAGTGGAGAAATCCCTGACTGTACTTACTAGAAAACACCATTATATCCCCCTCTCCTTTCTTGAAACTCTTGCTTTGGCCCCCTCTTTTTGGAGCTGCTAGATCTGCTGATTGCTAACTGTACTGTTCTTACTGGAGAATACTAATGTGCTGCTGACCTAAATTACAGCACCGCTCTCGAACATCACAGTGTGTGCGAAATCCTTGAATAGATCTAAACAAACGGTTCGGCAGACAGTAATGAATAATACAGGGCTAAGTAATATTCACTATGGGCCATTTAACATGCTACAAACTACAAATTCCCCTAAGCAAAGTTAATGCTTGACTTCTACTAAATACTGTAAGGGATGAATATTTTAGAAAAAGAATATTTCGATCGTTGTACTTACTGAAGCACACCATAATGTACAGCTGCCCCCACAGCCATGAAGAGAAGGGTTCCCAGTATCACAGTCTTGTTGTAAGGACTTTTGACTGGCCTGGATGCATGATGTGGGATACCGCTAGTTCTGTACCTATTCCGGTAATATTGATGTTCACCATCTCTGTGGGTAAAACATAATATTAGTGTAGAAATTAAAAGATTTTTGTTAACATATTATGATTGTTGCGTTTTGTCTAAATTAGTCAAATTGATAAGGGGTCTTTTCCTGGAGTCATTTAGGCATTCAACACCAAATTAAAAAAAACCACAACTATTCTGCATTCTTTTGCCAGCCTAATAAATAAATTCATTATCATTTTCATATATCATATCATATATAATATACGATTATATCTTTTACAATTATATTACGGTATAAAATTCTATTTTTTATTAGCTATATTATACCTGTGGCCAAATGGACTAGACGAGGAATATGTAGAAGCTGTTGCAGGTCTGTATGTTGACGCAAATGAAGAGTTAAGTCTCGCATCATACTGCTGCCTGCGAGCAGAGCTGCTGAGGGTGGTGTATGCCTCACTAACCTTAAAACATCAACAATCCCACTTGTTAATAATAATAGTTACTTATGGTCGTTGCTATAGAATATCTGCACACATTTCAATAACTGGTTAGTATTTCACCTACTTTGATGAATGCCTTGTGTGAGTCAGGGTCATCCGGATTCACATCAGGATGGAACTATAAGGAAAAATGAGAAATATGGTCTGTAACGGTCTGCTAAAGAAAGCATATTAGTCTAAGTCTACATAAAGTACCATATTATGTAAGGAGGTCATACAAATCTTCAAACAACTAAAACACATTTTACCCATTTTACCCGTTTAGAAAGTCAACATTTTCAAATTTAGTCCCTCCCCCCATCATCACCATCATTGGGCAAACCCTGTCTAAGCAACACCCTTAGCCCACCCCTCCCCCCCTGTACATTATTATACCATGCAGAGTTTCTTACACTGTCTTTTGAAAACCTGAGGGATAGTGGGGTAGGCATGAGAAGCCTCTGGTCACATTCTAGAGGTTTTACTGGGCCTTGTTTTCATTGGGAGAGGAAACGGGATGCTCTTCTCCTTCCAAGTTGACGCAGGGTCAAACTTACAGTAGCAATGACTGCAACTTGGTGTACTGCCTAACTTTAAGCACAGCCATAATAAAATGTTATTGAGCTTTGTGAAATAAATGTTCTGAGTGAATCAATGAATTTCTGTGGCTTCTAATATTTAATCATAGCCCCCCTGTCCCTTTAATAAGGAAATAGTACCTCTTTGGTCTTTTTGATAAATGCACTTTTGATTTCAGTTTGTGACGCATCCTTTGGTACATCGAGGATCTCATAGAAATTCTTTTTCTTTTGCCTTGTCCTAGCAGAGATAATTAGCCATAAGGATCATATAATTCCATACAACTTTTTAAAACAACTGCAGGATAGCTATTGATCACACAGACCCTGCAGTGACTTCTGAAAAGGTCTGCTGCAATGGTCTGCAAAACGTAGTGTACTAAAAACCTGCTCCTCCCCCATCAAAGTTTTAATGGTCTGAAGTGCTTATTGCAGCATTTTGGCCTAATTTTGAACATAAAATTAGTAAAAAAATTAAAATAAAAAGTAAACAGTCACAATCACGCAGGCCGAGCACAAAAAATATACTCTTTGCAGCTTAAAAATGCCCTGCCTGATCAATCGAATATTCAGAAATCAAACTCAATCCAACCTAAATGGTTTGATTACCACTGATCACATGACTTTTTGAGTGGCAAATTCAAGCCAAAACACAGGCCAACTTGCTACCCCTCTCCTATTGGCATGAAATTAAGGACCTTGTTTTTATGTATAAATGCCTAAATGGACTCTATAATATTCCGTTCTCACATTACTTTAAACCATTGCCATCAGTAAGATCATCCCGCCACAGGAGCAGCCTTGATATAGCCACCCCCTCTATAAAACTAAGCTTTTTCAAAATTCATTTTTCAATCGAATTCCAAAGGTGTGGAATACACTCCCTGTAGATATACGCACTATGTCATCATTACCCTCTTATAAAAACAAACTAGCAGTCAGATATAGCCAGGTGCTCCAAACTACTTCAATGCCGAAAATGCAAATACGTGGAAACCTGTGCGTCCTAAGTGCTGCTGCGTTAGGAGTATTCTTGTGCAACCATCCTAATGCTATTAGCCATTCAGAGTAGTTATTTTTAATAATTGCTTTTTTTTCATGTTTTCCTTCATTTGTTGTTGTCTAATGTCCATTTTTTTTTTCTTTTATTGTAAAGGATTACACTTGAGTTGGAGCCATGCTCTGTTGTGTCAATGTTACCATTATTTCAATATGTGTTGTAGTGGTAAATAGCACCAATCACACAAGAGAATGACAAAGAACTAAAGTTTTTAAACAGAAATAATGTCTTTCTGACAAAGAAACATTCACTAACTTATTTGTTAGAGCTAAAACAGGTTGCCTATTATTGGTTGTCATTTTGACATGAGTGTGTGCAAGTGTGCAACCCAAAAAGTCAAGTTAACTGTTGTGCAAGCTGCCTATTGGCTCAGCGATTAGCCATTCAGAGTAGTTATTTTTAATAATTGCTTTTTTTTCATGTTTTCCTTCATTTGTTGTTGTCTAATGTCCATTTTTTTTTTCTTTTATTGTAAAGGATTACACTTGAGTTGGAGCCATGCTCTGTTGTGTCAATGTTACCATTATTTCAATATGTGTTGTAGTGGTAAATAGCACCAATCACACAAGAGAATGACAAAGAACTAAAGTTTTTAAACAGAAATAATGTCTTTCTGACAAAGAAACATTCTAACTTATTTGTTAGAGCTAAAACAGGTTGCCTATTATTGGTTGTCATTTTGACATGAGTGTGTGCAAGTGTGCAACCCAAAAAGTCAAGTTAACTGTTGTGCAAGCTGCCTATTGGCTCAGCGATTGGAGACAATCAAACTCACCAAATATCAATCTGTAATCAAACCTTTTTGATCAAACTCTAAATCAGTTGAAAGTTCGGATCCTGATTTAAGTTGTAATTATAGGTTATTATGTACTAGTTGGATTGATCAGGCCGGAACTACATTATAAAGCAGCACATACAACGTTGTCTTTACAAACCTTAAGGCTGATGAAGTAGAAAGAGGACAAGACTGGCAAACACTAAAACCGCAAGCTTGTGAAGCCAACAACTGGTTTACATGGGGAAACATTGTCCAACTAAGACCAGGTATCTTTTCCAGGCTACACAACAAACAATGCCACCATTACAAAGGGTATTACATAACAAAACTTCCGGCTTAGGTATCGAAAACAGAACTAACTATAACGAATACGAGGTCAAATTAACCAAGAACTGCCATCATTGGCTCTGTTAACTATTACATTAATACGAGTTCATGCGCATGCATTAAAACACGTCTTACCGCCATTACGAAGCTTTTTGATCGTGAGTCAGCAAAGAGATATGGATTTTACTTTTTGATCGCTTGTAAATAGATCTTATGCAAGTGAAATAAAAGCATTAAATCCAAAGCAGGGTGCATGTGTTCATTTGGTATCTTGTTAGCGAAAAATATTCAAACAGACCAAACGTTCCTTCCTTATTTTGGTCCAAAACACAGCCTACGCGTCTCTCTCGCCCGAGCCGGAAGGTTGAGTGGAACTGGTGCAAGTCAAGAAGTAAGGGGAAGGGAGGGTGGGACAGAATTGTAAAACATTATCTCCCATAACTGTTCGAAATGTTTTATATATTTATACTCTTGGACTTAATATTAACGTAGACCCTTTTCTTGATAGTTTGGTACAAGCGTTCAAAGTACGCGAGTTAATATGCTTCTCTAAAGATTCTTTGGGGGGAGGGGGGCGGAGGTTGGAGCATTTCTTTCCACGTCGCCTTAGTCTCTTAGTGCTATTCCCAATTTACATCACAATCAATTTACAATTTTATCTTATTTTGCCTTCTTACCCTTATTTTACACAACCTACATATGAACGTAGACCTTTTTCTTGATAGTTGAAGACATTATTTTTTGAGGGGGAGGGGTGGGGGCGATAAAGCATGACGTCATTCTTTCCACGTCGCCTTGCGCGCGCAGGAATTTTGTCTGGAACCGAATGTAAAATGGCGGCTTTGTTGTGTTTTCTGTTGCTTGTGTGCATTTCCCTTCCATTTGGGTCAGAATGCCTTCCGGAGCCAGGAAAAAAGACTATGGAGTTCAACAAGGTAATGTTTGTGTTTACAGTATACCGAAGTTATAGTCTCTAGACTGTCATTCCAGCGAATTGCTCATTGTTTGGACTTTGCATCCGTTGTTTTTCTCTATTCGTGCGACGTAGAAATTTATGATCTGTGGGGTTTACAGCGTCAGTTTGGTAAAATAAGGCTATGATTTTTGTCAAAATCTAAAGAGGGTGTTTGATTTGTATTGTTTCAGGATAAAATGTTCCAAATATTTCCCAAGTCCTTATATAAAGACGCCATCGTTTCCATCAAAGGTTCGTGCTATTCTATTTTAATAAAGGTAGAAGTAATTTTGTTTTATCATTAACCTCGGTGTAATTGCCATATAAAGCCTGGTCTCTGTCTTTTTCGAGTCTCCTGCTCCTGATTTTTTATAGATTATTTAGAACTGTGTGAATATATATCCAAAGTTTTGTCTGGAGCTAATTTCTGCAATATAGAGGACAAAGAATTTATTTCCTTTATTTATTTACTCTATTCTATTATGAAAATGATAACAGAAAACAAATCTAAAGTTAAACACTAGGTTCTGCTATAAAAGGGAAAACTATCAATCAGCCATCAATCAGTCAACATGTCAAGACAATTAATTCAGATTTAGATCATATTCTAAACCAAATTAAATATTATTCCTAGACTTGTTCACTTAAAGTGTTTCTGTTTATCGTAAGATAGTTATACCAAGCTGTGTGTACCCTTAATATGAGCATTTTCATCAAAGCTTGACAATAGTTTATGCATTATAAAGAGATCGACCAATCACAGCTCATTCCTCACTGTTCCCCAGGGGCTTTTTTTTCTCATGAGTGATAACATTAGAGTAAAATACCTGGATGTTTTATAAAAAATGACTGTTTCTGGGTTTAAATGGTATCCTGTTATAAGTATCAAGTTGTAAGGCCACTCTCTCAAGTTGCTAACTTTTTTTATTTCGTCATAAATATGGTGTGTTTTCAAATTACGCTAATGATTTGAAAAAGAACCCTCTTTTAAGGTGATTCCCTTGAATTGCACTGCGCACCCATTCTGCCCATAGTGGCGCACGCTGTTTGTTCAAATTTTCCGGTATTAAATGCGTGCACGGGCCACAATTGTACAAGAAAACAAAAGGCGCGCGCCTTTAACTTAAAATCGTTTTGGCAGAAAAACAAAGTGGGTAACCCCCATTTTTTATTTGCTCAAATAGTTAAATATATACGAAAAATGATATACTGAAAGAAGAAAAAAATTTGGGTTGTAGAAGCCGTAAGTCGTAAAAATACTTCAAAATGGTGCTTTTTACCGTATAAATAGTGGCGAAAACAATGTCTTTGTGCGATGTCTTAAAATGTGATTTGCTTTTAACGCTAGCTACTATGGGTTATTGTTTAGGAGATTGGATTTTGGCAACTCGACAAACAGAACTTAATTTTCTTAAGACTATAGGCACTCATTTAGAAAACTAAGAGTTGGGATTTTTCCTCTCGCAATCAGTAAAAACGCATCAACTCTACGACCCTCTAATGTTAAAACGAGTTTGGTACCCTAATTTTTTTATAACATTTTTTGAAAGACTTTAACTTTAATATTGTTTATGGCAAGTTTAAAAAAACTCTGGGTTGCAGAACTATTTCAAGGGAATTACCTTAATTAAATGCCTTCCCTCAACCTCAAATTTTGAATAACCACCCTTCCCCTCCCTCTCAAAAAAGATCTTACCAAAACACTTTTAACTGAATGGTGTAAATCTTTTATCAGAAACAGGGCTTCTGGAATTACGCGGAAAAAAAACTCAAAATTAAATTTTCTGTGCCTTTAATAAATAGGCAGCTGCAAATCAAAATCAGGGACACCAAAGATTTCCATCCAGTGGCGGTTCAAGACTGTCAAGTGTGCCAATCAGTATGTTGACCTCAAAAGCAGTCTATATCCTCAAGTCTGGGGCATGGAGAGAGACAGAGAGGTTGCTGGATTTGATGAGGTCCTGTGTTCCCAACATATTACACTTTCGGTAAGTCTTCACAGTTATTAATACTCATAGACAAAAAAAATAAGGCTAGTGTGTATTTATAAATACTAGATATCAATAAGAATCATACATGAAATAAAACATTAATTTAGTATATTTCATTTATTTTTTATTTTCATTTATTTTATTTATAACACTTAACCACAAAAAAATCTGTTATGATCAAATGTAAAAAAATTGTTTTGAATGTTGCAGTGGATCTGGTGTATACACTTATAAGAAGTGTTTGGTAGGTAGTGTATGTGTACACATATAGGAAGTGTATGTGTACACATATAGGAAGTGTATGTGTACACCTGTAGGTAGCGTTTGTGTACACATATAGGAAGTGTATGTGTACACCTGTAGGTAGCATATGTGTACACATATAGGAAGTGTATGTGTACACATATAGGAAGTGTATGTGTACACATATAGGAAGTGTATGTGTACACATATAGGAAGTGTATGTGTACACCTGTAGGTAATGTATGTGTACACATATAGGAAGTGTATGTGTGCACATATAGGAAGTGTATGTGTACACATGTATGTAGTGTATGTGTACACCTGTAGGTAGCGTATGTGTACACATATAGGAAGTGTATGTGTACACCTGTAGGTAGTGTATGTGTACACATATAGGTAGCATATGTGTACACATATAGGAAGTGTATGTGTGCACATATAGGAAGTGTATGTGTACACATATAGGAAGTGTATGTGTACACCTGTAGGTAGTGTATGTGTACACATATAGGAAGTGTATGTGTACACATATAGGAAGTGTATGTGTACACATGTATGTAGTGTATGTGTACACCTGTAGGTAGCGTATGTGTACACATATAGGAAGTGTATGTGTACACCTGTAGGTAGCGTATGTGTACACATATAGGAAGTGTATGTGTACACCTGTAGGTAGTGTATGTGTACACATATAAGAAGTGTATGTGTACACCTGTAGGTAGCGTATGTGTACACATATAGGAAGTGTATGTGTACACATATAGGAAGTGTATGTGTACACATGTAGGTAGTGTATCTGTACACCTCTAGGTAGCGTATGTGTACACCTGTAGGTAGCGTATGTGTACACATGTAGGTATTGTATGTGTACACATATAAGGAGTGTATGTGTACACCTGTAGGTAGCATATGTGTACACCTGTAAGTAGCGTGTGTACATATGTAGGAAGTTAATGTGTATCCATAGAAGAAGTGTGTGTACACCTGTAGGTAGTGTATGTGTACACATGTAAGTAGTGTTTTTGATAAAAACTATCATGCATGTATTCTAGGATCAATCCTCAGCAGTGGAGTTCATAGCAACGACGACAGCTCCCACTGCAACATCTAAAACTATCAAGGAAAATGATGAGGTATGTCGCCCCTATGATGAATGAAGTATTTACTCATAAAAAAATGCAAATTTTTTCACAAAAATGAAAATGAAAATCATGTTGCGTATATTATATATAAAGGCCTGGCTAAACATTCAAACATACCGATGCGGTTTATGGGTACTGTATGAGTATCGTACATAAGTGCACATTATACATGGGTAAATACAGTATTGTAAGATCTATTATTTTAGTTTTTTTTGGTTAAACTGTTTGTTATTTCTTTTAATTTTTGATTTTCTTTTCTTTTTCTGAAGAACCCTCCAGATGTTAAAAAAACTCTGCAGAAAAAAGCCCATCATAGTAAAGTTGTGCACCCAAAGAAACATCATAGTGAAGAAAATGATGAGACAGATAAGGAACATGTCAGAAGAAAAAGGCATCCGGACCTTGCAGTATGCTCGCATTCTGTTCCCTTTTTTTCTGTTCCCTTCTGTTAAAAGTCACACCCTTGCTATTCATTTGTTACACCTGTTTTCCTTTTTTTTTTTCAGGAAATGCTGAGACGCATCCAACGAAATGCCGGAGAGGAAGCATTGGTGAGGGTGAAAAGAAGTCCTGATGCTGATGACCCAGATGATCCCATTGTTCCAGATGTGAGTGTGATTAGAATTATTACAACTATTTCAAATAAGGTTGCATTGGAGAACCTATGTGTCCTAACCCGCGGTGGTTCATGGTTAGCCTATAAACGGCTGAATACTTGTATATGAAAGCCTAAAACAAAAATACTGCAGCTTTTGAAACCAGGATTTGTAATTTATTTTTGCTTATTTACTTGATACCAAGGAAGCACTGCAGGTTACGATACATAGATTGTCCGAGTGCAACCTTATTTGGAACAGGTGTATATTATATATATATTATTATATATATTATATGTATTATATAAATTTCAACTGAAAAAGAAACTTCATTGTTAAATCAAAGTTATTTTAAAATCTAGTATCAGTTTTTAGTGTTATTTCTAAGGACATGTACTGTAAGGTATATTGAAGCACTTGTGATGGAATAAGGTGTTGCATCCATTTCTGGTCTGGCTATTCATGTGACATGTGACTGGCATCTGGTTCAGAAATAATTATTACTTCATTAATTCATAAATATTTAATACTAAATGCTAACTCATAAATGGGCACCTTCAAGACCCCAAAAAGGTTGTTTGCTTAGTGTCCTCATACAGTACATACAGTAGATAAATGTTCAAACACACAAGGTCAAGTTCTGGTATTTTGTTCAGAGAGAAATATAACATGTGAATAATATTTTGCAGGACCAAGGAAAAAATACAGTAGATGAGGATACCCCAAAACCAACAACACATGGTAAGAACACTGGTTACCGGGTGTTAGGCAATCCAGTTCTTAGGCAACGATCACATGTTGTTTAGCAACCAGTTGCCTAAAGCACATCAGACAATTGTTGTAAGTCTTCAATGGGATGTCTGTCTGGGATTATTAACTGAAGAGAATCATTAATTATTACTTATCCTTTGCACATACTATAATAATAGTTATAGTTGATAATTTTTAATAAAACCACTTGACTACTTTGATACAATTTTTCACTGTTTTATGTTGTTCACTCTTCTATTTCAGGAAATAAAGAAATAAAATCTCCTAAAACAGAAGTTGTTAAAAAGGTTTGAGTTGTTTTGTTCATCATTGACATTAAAGAAAGGTTAATTGGTGGCATCATGTTTGTAGTGGTATCATCTTCTGTGGATTTTTATTTTTATCAGACACAGTCAACAAAGTCAACAAAAGGATCTACTGATGCAACAAAGAAAGAGGCAAAGAAAGTTGAACCTCCAACAATGCAAAAAGTTAAACAAAATCCACAGAAAAAGGGAAAGGTAGAGAAAGATCCTTTGAATTGAAAAAAATAAACCCCTTTTTGTTGTAATTCCAATTTGCCACTTTATTTGCTATCCCTGAAGCCCAAAGTATTAATTAAAAAGTGTTACAGTGGCTAGTAAATTTTATATTTACTATATTTAATGAACTCCTTGCAGGAAAATTCTTGTGTTATAGACTGGAATGGAAAGGAGATACTAACAGTATTGAAGTCATGTTGAGGCTTGGAGACACGTTCCAAAAACACTAACAAAGTGCTGTTGCCTTACAACACAAAATTGAGCTATTCTTCATCTATGTCTATTTGATGTGTCTAAATGTCTTTTGTTCTTTACATTGGCAGAATGCATATCGGGTAGCCACCACAAGGAGAGAGGGCCTGTATCTACTTATCGTAAAAGCTGAGGCTGAGGATGTTGAATTTGACCTGAAGTGTAAGTATATCAAGAACAATAATACTTGTGGTTAGGATGCTCTTGTTTTCATTGTAAGATTTGTAGTGCTGGATTCATTAAACTTTTAAATCCAGTATATACTGTACATACAGCAAATAATATACAAAATTTCTTTACAGTGGAGGTTTCTATGGAAAGTGCGTCAGGATTTTTGTCTGCTGCAGATTGGCCTTTGCTTCCAGTGAGTGCCTTCTTTATAAACAAGACACTTTTATTCACATTTATATTCACTCATCTAATTCTAAGGTCTTTGAGGAGGGGGGGGGGGGTGCTAATTGGTGAGGGGGCTTACCAGCTATACCAGCTTCTGAATCTATTGAAAACAAAACTTCATTGTTTATAAAGTGATGACATTATCATTGTAATACAAGAATGTCAGTGCGAGCGGGGTACTTAATTGGGGAGGGGGGGGGCGCTTATTCCAAAGTTTAAGGTCTAAGGGGGGCTTAATTGAAGGACGGCACTTATTCAAATCATTACAGTACCTGCAATGTCTCAGTATAAATATGTTGCTATTCTCTACAATTGATGAGATGTAGTAGATGTGAAATAATATGATTTCATTTTCTTTGTAGTTTTATGGCATCATGTCTTTGATTTACCTTTTGTTTGGTATTATTTGGCTCATCATCTCGGCTTGTCAGTGGAGGGATCTCCTGAGGATTCAGGTACAGATCGCCACACCAAAATGGCATCTTTGATTTGTTGTTGGACATTAAAGGCTCTTAATCTCCTTGTATTAATATTACCTACTTCCTTATCACACAGTTCTGGATTGGTGGTGTCATAGCTCTTGGTAAGTTTAAAATTCTGCACTTCAGATCGCCACTACATGGTGTTTTGATTGCAATATCATCTAAAAATATCTTGAAATTACTGTGCCTATAACAGAAAAATCTAACTTTAAGTCTAACTCATCAGGCACAATGGTACAATGGTATTTCTATTTGTCTGACATTGTTGAATAAGTTTCCAATTGATTCAATATTGGTATTGACCATTTTTGTGATTGTTTTTATATACAGGTATGTTAGAGAAAGCTGTGTTTTATTCAGAATTCAACAACATCAACAACACTGGGTTTTCAAGTGAGTACTTACAGTGTAGCTTTTAATGTTATTTTAACAGGATTTGAAACATAGACTTGAAATTAAGTAACAGTAACTACTCACAACCTCAGTCCGATGTTTAGGCTAATTGGCAGTTAATTACAAATCTCTAATAAAACAGGGTGACTTCAATTCAACATGGGTTGAATATAAAAAAATTTTTTCGACTGCCACAGTCGAACCTTGGTTATTCTGTAGCTATGTTTGGCAACAATGCATAATGCTCATTGATACCCATTCTTTAGCTTCTAGCCTGGTGGTGTTTGCCGAACTTGTCTCTGCACTTAAGAGGACCCTAGCTAGAATGCTAGTTATCATCGTCAGTATGGGCTTTGGGATTGTCAAGTAAGTGCCCACACCTGGTGCCACACCCAGAGCGCCAATCCATAAGTGTGATTTTATGGACCTAATATACACCTATTTCAAATAAGGTTGCATTCGGAGAGTCTGTGTCTTAACCCGCAGTGCTTCATCAAATATATACAAAAAATGAGCCCAAAGTATAATATCTGTATCTATCTTTACAGCCTTTAGCAGCCTAAACAAACCCTCAAGTCTGTATCCATTTTTACAGCCTTAAAGTGTTTCTGAAGCGAAAATTGTGTCAGGCTGTTCTTAGGCTTATTATAAAATTCAATCTTCGCTTAATATTATAAAAGAAAAGTAAAAATAAAAGATTATGAGGAACATGATTCAATTATTCTTCAAAGAGAGGTAACAAGTGCAACAAAAAATACAGCGAAATTACTTCATAGGCACCCCCTGTTTTTCGTCACATGGTTGCTTACTACGCTGAAGGAGCCATTTTGAATCGATCATTGACCAAAAAGTTCACTAGTTTGCCCTACTATTTGTTGCGTTTATATTCTTACAATGTCTGATTACAACAAATAGTCCAGTAAAGAGTCATATAAAACTCTTCGGGAGGCAACAGGAGCGAATTTGGATTGAAAGGAGCAGTGCATTCCCTTGGAGCTGAACGGGTGAGAGTCATTTGCACGATGCAGGGAGAAATAAGTGGATTATAAAATGATCTGTTGGATCTACCTTCGGAGAGGATAATCACGGCTTCCAGGGCAGTTTTTCAGAAGTCTAGAACTTGTGGTGAGTTTATTTTTCTGTACTCGAGCTGTGATCTGGATGCGAGTAAATACGATAATACGCTTGCCGAAGCTGCACTTTTTAGCTGGTTTTCAGTAGCAATCCGAAAAGAAATCATACATCACATCATAAATTTACCTTCTATTTTGTATTTAACAAAATAAATGCAATTTATTCAACTAGCAAAACATAATTGTGAAACCTAATCCATTTAGTTTCAAAAAAGTCAAAATGGGGACTCACAAAATTACTTCGTATATATTAATTAAGTATAACTTATATAAAAGTATTTTACACCGTTTTGTAATAAAAAAACAATGCACTGTATCCAAATAGCAAAACGTTATCCATTTAGTATAGGTCTAATGTGGATTCTGTTGACTTGGCTTGGATAATTTGTTAGGATCCATAATTTCTTTCCTAAAAATACTTATCAGAGTTATCATGTTGACTTTTAAAATGTTCTTTTTTTCGATAATGACTCTCTCTTTTGCCGTTTTGCAGATGCTGGGCTTCTGTTGATGTGCACTTGAGGGCCCATGAGATAGAGTATTAGCAAACATTCTTTAATTTTTGTAAGAATCATTGAGAGGCACATTAATGCTACAGGGTCTGTACTCGATTTCTAGTCAACATCAGCTTAGTTTATGTGAGGGACTCATCATTAGTTTTCATCAAATAATACAGTAAATACAGAGCAGAGACACTGGTCAAATATACAAGCTTTAGCGATATCGCTCTCTTTTCATCATCATAATCCTATGGCCTCAGCCGAGGGCTCTGAGGTCTTTCATTGCACTTGGCATGTCCATTACAAACTCACCATTGTGCATTGCGTAAAATTAAAGGTTTACTCACTCATTTCACATTAAAGTTGATCAGAAAACTTAGATTGGCTGTACAGCATACATACCCCTTTTCTTTAGCATAGTCTTGTGCAAAATGTTCTTGATTGAGAATATCCACAAGTTTATTGATTCCAATATTTATTCACCATTTGACCATGAATAGTCACTAACTTTTGAGTGTCTAGCCAGTGTATGTGCATTAGTCTGTTATGCAATAAGCTTTTATTTATTTTCTAGCTGATAACAGTCAACAGTAAAAAAAAACATTCTACTGCTAATTGTATAGATACAGGAGAAGAAATTATTTGCATACTGTACTATGAAAAGTTGAGGGTGAGTGTCAACATGATGGATTATATAGTCTTTTTCACCTAGTATATGACAGCAAGCTTAGCCATGGTGGACTAGCAAGGTAAGGCTAGGTAACTCTCTATAGCTTTCTTTCTCCATCTAAGGTGGACCTTGGGGTGGACCGCTGTGGTCCCCTAATCTCTGAGATTTTGTATGAAAACATAAAAAAGGACATTGGATCTCCTTTCCGTGAAATCCTCATACTAGCCACCCTGGAAACACTTGATCCCCCTATTTGTAGCCCTAAGTGTGAAAACAAACTTCTTTGTGTAGTCACTTGGGTAGATGCACATTCCCCTTCTAACTCTGAAGGTGAAATATAAAAAAAATAGTTTGATTTAGCAGCAGGGCTATAGCTTAGAACAAGGGGGAGGAAACTCCCCCCCCTGTTGAGCCAAATGGACATACATGAAAAAATGTGCCCCCCCCCCACCAACACCACAAAATACTAGGAATCAATGATGCTTCATGACTGAAATTATCATCCAAATCCTAGGAAAATCGAACTCAGTTTGAGTTGATATAGTTCGAGTTACCAAGGCTCCTACTTTTCAAATAAAAACAATGGAATTGCACGTTTTTCATAGGATGGCTGTATTGATATTATAGATCATTTATGGTAGAAAACAAGGGTCTATTTGGTATCATCAGATTGTATGGTTTTCTGTCATGAATATACAAAAAAAACCCTCTCTTTTGTACCCTACATAAATTTAACCCCAGAATAACAACAGAACAAACAACAATTTGTATTAATACTCTGCTTCTGGCAGGATATGGAATAAAATAAAATCATTCCTAGAAATATTTAACCTCCTCGCTTCTAATTTCACAATGATTACTCTGGGCTTCATCAGGTCAATCAAATCATGAATTTTTCGCCCCATCAGCATGTTTTGCTATTCTAATGGCCCCAGAACGCTTCGAGGGATTATTTTTTTGGTGTGTTCGATTCCCACCTTGCCTAAACCTGATCGTGTAATTTCAACTCTACAGGTGATTATGTCAATCGACCAAAACACTTTAAACGACCCTTCAGCTCAGATTTCTATAATTATCCATATCTTTAGAATTGAACTCGTTGGCTCCGACGTAGCAGCTTGTTCAAATTGCCTAAGGTTCGAAAGGTGCAAAATTCTGATTTCCTCAGCGATTTTCACACCAGATAAGTCTATTTGCACCGTCTCATTTTAGGGGTGGAAGGAATATTGACAAGTCAGTTGGTAGGCCGTAATTTTTGCAGCTTTTGTGGCCTCGGGAATCCGCAAAGTAAACTTCTACTGGCTTGTGTTGTGGCCATGACCGTCACCTTCCTTTCGCACGCTTTTTCTCTTCCCGCTGAGCAAGCAACCGTGTGACGTCACAAGCCCTTCAAAATGTTGCACTTGATAGGACAAAAACACCAACTTCACGCAATAATTTTTTTCCAATTGGTTTATGTGGATCGAAAAAGCTATGAAATGTTGTTTCTTTGATATTTGAGGTTTAAAAAAAATGATACAAAAAGGCTATGTTTCCTTTCGCTTCAGAAACACTTTAAATAAACATAAAAAAACTCCAAAATGTATAAGGAAAAAAACATTGCACTCATCATTGTCATCCTGTTTTTCAGGCCCCGTCTTGGCAGCTCACTCCACCGCGTGCTGGGGGTCGGTGGCTTGTACTTCATTCTTGCTACTGTGGAAGCTTCATTCCGATCACTCACTGTATGTGATTAGAATAGGCACTAAGAAATCATGTGACTTTTTGGGTGGCAAACTTGCGCATTCTTTGTCTTCTAGCAGAAAAATAACAACAGCAACAGCACACTGCCAGAAAGTTCCATTTATCCAAAAAGACCTTCTGTCGCTCTTCTGCATGATCCGCACAGCCATTTCTTTGTTTATTTTGGCTATAATTTGCCATTCAAAAAGATATGTGATGTCTGAGTGCTAGTCGCCTATTAACGATAGACTTTGTGTTTGAAAACCATTTCTGTTTGTGTAGCACTTGGTGGACCCTGTGTGTGAATGTGTTTCTGTTTTTGTAGTTCTTGGCGGACCATGTGTTTCTGTTTGTGTAGCACTTTGGGGACCCTGTGTGTAAACGTGTTTCTGTTTGGGTAGCACTTGGCTGGCTCTGTGTGTATATGTGTTTCTGTTGTATAGCACTTTGCGGAACCTGTGTGTTAATGTGTTTCTTTTTGTGTAGCACTCTGCGGACCTGGGCAAGCAGCAGCTGATAGCGGCGCTACCTCTGGCTGTGCTGGATGCTGCTATCTGCTGGTGGATATTCATGTCCCTGGTGCAGACTACACGTACACTCAAGATTCGCCGTAACGTCATCAAATTATCCCTCTACAGGCACTTTACCAACACGCTTGTCTTTGCTGTTTTAGGTAAGAAAATGTGGAATTTCAAAAATCTATCCATACCGCAGAGAGGGAATTGGGAATTTCCAAGGATATCCAAGGGAGTTAAACCCTTTTTCCACATTTTGACAAAAGGGTTGAAATTTATGCTGGTAGGCGGAGTGCTGATCCTTTCTAGAACTGCACAATGGAACCCTCAAAGAAATTTCGATCCATCATGTCATGGCTCCATGTAAACAAATATTAATGGGATTTTCAAAGAATAATAATTTCTTTAAGTTGGGATGAAAATCCTTTACACCTAGTGTTACTGAAAAAAATCCTCAAGTTCGAAGGAACAATAAAAAAAATATGGCTTCAAGTCTTTTTTTAACCTTTAAATGCCTTTCATATTTCAGCATCTGTAGCCTACATGATCTGGTCCATCAAAACACACAAGATGGTCAATTGTATCACGGTAAGTTTCATGTTGAACTGCAAGCATTCCTTCTTGTCTTGTTCCTTACCTAGACAAGGGAAACGCTAGACATTGTGCTGCGACTGCTTCCAGTCTAGTTCCTTGTGACAATATGTTGCTGATATTGTTGTGTGTAACTTTGCATGCTTTTATTATTTGCAAAAAAGATATTTTGCATACAGTTTATTAATCTTATTTGGGCAAATGTCAGTGGAGAGACACTTTGTTGTAAAAATGTAGTTATTTCCACTAAGAAAGCATGTGGCTTTTTGGGTGAAAAACTTGTGTGCGCTCCTGCTTTTCATGGTGGAATAACAACAATAAGCAAATTTTTCAGTGCTTACAAATCATTCTGAAAAGTTTCTATCTGAAGGGCTTATTTTCATTGAAAGATTGTATTGTTTTATCGCCCTGTGGTGTAATGGTGAAAGCTATGTCTGTGTTTATTTTGGCATTAGTTTGCCACTTAAATGTCACATGTTTTTAGTATGAGTCGGTTATCAGGTGTGTTTTACCGTGTGCAGGACTGGTCGGAGTTATGGGTGGACGAGGCGTTCTGGCATTTCCTGTTCTCCCTCATCCTACTGGTCATCATGGTATTATGGCGACCTACAGCAAACAACCAAAGGTATCACCCAATGTTACCTCCTTCTATGAATGTGAAAGCCCTTGAACCCTTGAACAAATCTATTACCTGTTAACTGTCCTCCAAGTGCCCCGAGGCACAGCCCTTCACAGATCTTTTTCTCTCTCTATCCGACCCCGCTGCTCTCACCACGAATCCCAGCCACTATCTATCCTTTCTCTTTCTACAGTCCTTCTCTATATGGTCGTTGGTGTTATTTTTCTTTTACCTTCTGGCGCCCACCCTATCTATATATATATTGTTATATTGGGGAACGGTATTCGAGGACTCAATAACAGTAATGAATGTATTGACTGGCATCTTTTTTGTGATCAGATATGCGTTCACCCCTCTTGTGGACTTTGGCGATGATGAAGACGAGGATAACATGACACTTTCGGAAGCATTTGGTTAGTTCTTTGCACTAGTAGCTGATAGCCCAATTTGTTTACCTTGGCGAATCCTAAATCCTTGTCTTGTTTGTCAATCAACCCACTAAACCAATCGATGACTTTCATGTTTCAAACAATTCGACTGGATACATCAAGGGAATTGGTTTTTCACGTCGGTATGATTGACAACGCTCTATTCCCTGTTGAGAAGTAGATTTGAATTCTCGGCGGTCGCGCACCAACGATATCGGCTATAAAGTCTTGTCAATATTAGATCCGCACAAAGTAGCCGCCTGGCGTGCAAGAAAACACATTTCTGTGTCTGTGAAAGTGCATGAAAAAGACATGAAAAAAGCCTCTTGATTTCACAGATGTGTTTTCCAATTGTTTTCTTTAGAGGGTATGAAAAACAGGAACAATCTAAAATCAACCTCATCCGAAGCAAATGGCGACCAGAGGAAAAAAGCGGTGAGTTATATGTAACTTTGTTCTTTCTATGCACAGTGCATGTAACGAACACTGTCACCTTCAAACATTTGTCAAAACGTAATGGTAATGTTTTTATGTGTTTCACAAAAATTCTGTTGTCTATATTTTGTTTATTTAAAAAAATACATAAATACAAAAATAGTGCTTACTTTAACTAAAACTGTGTAAAAATAAGTTGCAACTAATTAAGTTTTAAAGATGAAGATGTTTGTGACACAAAACTAAAATTTTGCCATTGCCTTTCCTGTAGGATGATGACTTGAAATGGGTCGAGGAGAATATCCCAACCTCTGCAGCCGACGCGTGAGTCTCAATCGCTGTTTTTACCTTTTTTTAGTTCCTCTATTTTTTTTTTTCGTGCTGTTGCTGTTGTTAATGATGTTGTTGTTGCTGTTCTTATTTTTTGTTGTTGTTGCTTCTGGTGTTGTTGTTGTTGTTATTGTTGCTGTTCTTATTGTATTTTTTGCTGCTGTTGTTTTTGCTACTTCCTCTGCTGTTGTTGCATTTGCTGTCATTGTCTAAAAGGATAACCCATTCTTGCCCTGTTTAGGGTAAGTTTGTTTCTGTTGCTTATTGTAGTATTTTAGGCTATACTTACGTGTTTTAGAGTATTGCTGTTACTTGTTACAGCGTTTTTAACCCACACTTTACGTGTTTTAGAGTCCTCCCAAGTGTGCTCGACTCAGATGAGGTGGGTATCGGTGCCTTTTACCTACCGGCGCACACACAACATGGCTCGCCCGCATAGTAAAAACACATGACAAACATATGTGTATCATACCTCGCCCGGGCGCTAAGCACATAACAGATATACACCTATTTAAAAATACGTTGTCAGCGCAAATGGCAAATGGAAATTTTCAAATTGCAGTGCTACCATCCAAAAATACTCCTCATATTTCACTGAAAGCAGGAAAATGTGAATAACTCGTGCGAATAGTCTACTTACTCTTTAGGGGTAATCATATCTACAACCCGCGATTGGTCTTACAACTACCATTTGCCGTTCGACATTTGCATCTATTGAAATAGGTGTACTGTATGTGTATCATACCCGGCGCCCGTTTATTGAAACACCCGAGAATTCTCGGGACCGAAAACTTTATCTTCCATTTTTACCCAAAATTTCGCATGTTTTCCTTTTTGATAACCGCTTTTATGTTTTATAGCAGTTTAAACTTCCTCTTGGTTCATATTCCAAATGATTACGCTCAATAGGGCTATTTTCGAAGTTTCGCTGAAGCCAGAAAGTTACCCGAAAAGTCTCGGGTGACTGCGAGGTCCCGAGAACTTTCTTAAGCCATTTGGGCCCGAGAAGTTCGGGAAAGATCAAAATCTATAAATCTATAAAGAGAATCATCCTTTACATAAATCTTTGTGGTAAAATACGATGTTTGACGATATTTTCACACATTTAGATACCATGAATTTTATAGAAATTAGCCAGCATTTCAAATTTTAGGAATAAATCGTTTTCGGGCCCGAGAATTCTCGGGTATTTTGATAAACGAGCCCCTGGCCCGCATACTAAAACACAAAGCAATCACTTAAATTCCAAATATATTAATGTGTGTATCTCTGGTGGGTTACTAACTATATTTCCTATCTCGCCACCTGCTACCATATATCATCAGACTTACAATCACTACTGTATTTAGGAGCTAATGACGACAAAATTCGAAATGTCCAAGATGGAGTGATGAGAATCTCTGGCTAACCAGCTAAGCTCTTCTGGGATACTCAGAATATCCAGTGAGGTCTATGCAAGCGTGGGTTCTCTTTTAGTACCATGTACGCAAACGACTCCGTTCATCAAGATTATCCCCCAGTCTACAAGATCCTACCACCTGTGAACAAGATCATACAACTGACGTACAAGTTTATATATCTGTTGATTAGTTTGGAGGTGACAACAGGGAAGAGATTTTATTTGCAAATAAAATAGCAACATAGCGCGAAAATAAATTGCAAATGCACTGTTGGAATGTATTGTTTATTAACTGGACAAAACTTTCTGGATTGATCTATTAATACACTCTTTTTTTTATATAAGAAACGTTTTTTTTATATTATAATATCCAGCCGGAGCTTTCGCCAAATTTTAAACAGCCATGGTCAGCGACATATTTGTTATTGTTTTCCACCAATTTTGGGAGACAAATTACAAGAAATCTTAAAACAACCACTGAAAAATAAAATCTTGTTCTTTATTTACCACATTAAATTAAAGATGTCGCAATACCTCCTCCTGACAGAGGCTAAGAACATGATGAGGCTCTTTTAGCAGCAAAATATTGTTTTGTAGTCTGATACGCTCTAAAATTTAGAATCAAATTGTGTTCTTAATAACAACCTTAAATATTATTGCTATTGATCATTTGTGTGATTTTTATATACACTGGAATTTAAGAACATCGCTGAAAATTAGACGTTCTTATAAAAAAAGAGTGTACATAAATACACAATAAACCAGCATTTTATGCTTTGTCTATACCAACAACCTATGCTGGAAAATCAGGCGCGGATGCGCGCCTGTTCACGTAACTAAGTCAAAATGATTTAATAGGTAAAATACCAGCTGTGAGCTGCTTGTCTTCATTCTGTTCGTTGAGGCGACAGGGTTCAGAGTCAGGTCAGAAATTTTTTTGAATCCGCTCCTGAAAATTGTCGTTCTTATTTCCCAGGCAAAGTAATTTTTACAATGCTGTCACAAATGGCAAATAAATGGCTAGATACTGGGATCTGGTGTGTTCTAGTTGCCGATGAAGTAAAAAAAATGTAAATGGCTCCTGTGATAAACCTTAGCTTACAAAATAAATAAAGTTTTACTAAGTTGGTTGACAATGGAAGGATTAAAGAAATATCCCACAATATTAGGTTCAGCATCACTGTGGTTTCTGCCCCCCCCCCCTTCCTTGACCAGTATGAGATTGAACTCCTGTATACACCTTTTCCCAAGGGTCGATAGTCAAACTTCACAAATGTGAAAAACAAACAAACACACACAAAAACAGGGTAGTCTGTGAGGGGCCGGGGCGAGCCCATGGCCACTATTATCCCTGGCAAATTCACATTTATGTAGTCATTGCATGCCGGCGATGGTCCATTTTACGCGTAACTGTCACGTATCACAACGAGACATCGACCACAGGAAATAAACCACAGAAAACCCATGAAGTACCAATCTACTGCATTCGTCCGCTGACCACCTTAAGCCACGTGCCGCAAAGAAACAAGTATGGCGGAGATGTGTGAACGAGAAGAAATACTTCAAACTTTGGGGAAAATTAGACTTGTCGGTGGAGAATCGCTAGTCTCTGTACCTCCAGTATTTAGCAAGGACTCTCGGTAAGTTATTTGGGCCTAGAAGTTTATATTATCGACAAGGGTTACAAATACTTTTCTTATTTTTGGAGTGTTGGTTGTTTTGTTTTCCTAACATTGAAATAAAAAATATGTGATGTTTTTATAGCTATTTCGTTTGCTGTGTTAAGAAAACTATTTCTTTAAGTTGTTGTAGTAAAGGATGCCAGAGAATGTTGGGGATCGTTAGGATCTTGCTGCTAACTTGCACTGTTTGTAAAAAAAGTACTTGATACCTTTTACATTTTGTTAAGGAACCTTTTCTGTGCATGTGGACGACACATCCATGTGTACAGCACAGAGACTGGCTCATTACAGCACACACTCAAAGGACACACTTCACAAGTGGTTGGGATCTCAGCAGACACAACAAATGAGCTGCAGGTGAGCTTAGAAAATGGCAGAATGGGGTCAGACATCCTATTTTGTTATTTCTAGTCCTTGTCATGGCTTATTTATTTTTTTGGCTGCTTGCTAGTAACAGGGGCCATTAAACTAGCAATCATGGATTACCAAACAGTCAGACAATCATTAAAATACTGATCAATAAAGTGTTGGTTATCCTAGCTGCCAAAGCATTAGCACAAGATCACCAGCTACTAAATGTTTATGAAATCAGTTGTACAGCTAATCAATGCTTTCAGTTTTTGCGACTTTGAGACCTAAAACTAGTTGCACAATTGGGGCTTAAAAAGTGACAAATTTTGAACTGAAATCTACAAGACTTTTTAAAGGTTAAAGAGAATAATGATGGAAACATTTGCTGAGATTATTAGTAACCAATTCCTACTTTACATCCACCTCACAAAGCCTCAGTCTGTGCACCAAGGCGTCAGTTTGATATTTCCCTGCATGACCTCACTCTCGGTTAGTAAGTAGTTTGTGATCAGGAATTTTATCATAACCTGGAATAATGCTGACAGTGTCTTACAGTATCTCTGCTGTCAATAACAGGTAATCTCCTGCAGCGGCGATGGTCAAGTGATTATGTGGGATTTCATGGACGGAGCAATTCTTAAGGTAATAAACTAAACATCTATATATCTCAGTACATGAATGCAAAAGGTCTAGCAGATAAGGAATGTTATCTTTTTTCACACTAGCAGGTGTTTTATGTTCTTTGCGCTTTCTTATTCCAGAAATATGAAATAGATGCTCCTGTTTTTCGGCTGTACACACACCCAGCACATGAACACTCCATATTTCCTGTCATCAAGGATGAGACAAGTATGAGTTTCACCATTTTCTTAGTTTCCCCATGTGACCAGTAAAACTGTGAACATTAAATATATATATATATATACAGCTGTTTCCCGAAATGTTGTCCTTTTCAAGAAATATATATAGATATATACTTTTTGTCTTTTCATCAGATTTTGATAGCTAAACAAAGTGGCGTTGGCTGGAATTTTATATATATATATGGAATGTATATTTTGACCAATCACATGCAAGATTTGCAAACTGTTAAGTGAAAATATATCTCAAGAAGTCTCAGTGTCTATATTCTCACTTGTGATTTGCAAAATATACAGTATAATAAACATTTTTTAAATAAACATTTTACACCTATTTTTGTGTTCACAGTATTACAGGTCTTGCTTACGTATAAAATCTGCAACAATTTTGTGTAGCAAAAAGATTCATGCAATGACTAGCAGTCAAAAAGGATGCAGACTGCTCCATGCAGCTTACAGTACTGATGAATACAGATCCAACTGAAATCCTTAGATTTTTTGGTCTTTGTTCTCAATAAAAAATTTCACATTCGTTTTTACCATGTTTTTGGGCAGTATACAACATATTAAATTATGACACTTTTGTGGCTAAAGTTGATTTGCTAAAAATCTTTGATTTGTTATAAGATATAGTTTTGAAAATAGCTTGTATACACATATTTGGTAAAGAGATGTATTCTTACGGTAGAGCAAAAAGTCTTTTACAATCATGCAAAGTTTAGATTACTTCTGTATGGTAATCTTTTAGGCTTCTTCAGGGCAGACTGAAGAAGGTGGATCGTTACAAGCTTATTTAGATAAGAATAGTGGCGCGAGACGCAAAAACATTACAACATTACAGCGTTTTTGTCAGTTGTAATGTTTTTGCGTCTCGCGCCACTATTCTTATGTAAATAAGCTTGTAACGATTCACCTTCTTCAGTCTGCCCTGAAGAAGTCTTATTAAAGACGAAAATTTGGCAGAGTCGATTTCCAGTTTTTGGTGTACTGTATTCATTGTTCTGGTACAAGATCGCGATAGTTTGGGCTTTTTGATTCTATTCGTAATCTTTTAGGGAAATACCAACTTGCTAGATTTAATACAAAGACAATGGATTTGGATGAAGAAGTAGAGCAAGTGACAGACTTGAATGATTCTCACTCGCAATTAGCCTTCAATAATAAGGTAAGTAACAAGATATTTACAGTGTGTGTTTGTGTGTGCGTGCGCGTGATAGTTTTGCCAATGGCAGTTTGTGGTGTGTAATATCTTTGCCAATTGGCAGTTTGTGGTGTGTGATAGTTTTGCCAATGGAAGTTTGTGGTGTGTGATAGTTTTGCCAATGTCAGTTTGTGGTGTGTGATGGTTTTGCCAATTGGCAGTTTGTGGTGTGTAATATCTTTGCCAATTGGCAGTTTGTGGTGTGTGATAGTTTTGACAATGGCAGTTTGTGGTGTGTGATAGTTTTGCCAATGGCAGTTTGTGGTGTGTAATATCTTTTCCAATTGGCAGTTTGTGGTGTGTGATGGTTTTGCCAATGTCAGTTTGTGGTGTGTGATAGTTTTGACAATGGCAGTTTGTGGTGTGTGATAGTTTTGACAATGTCAGTTTGTGGTGTGTGATAGTTTTGCCAATGGCAGTTTGTGGCAGACTTATAGGTGGATTGGGTGACTGGCAGATTTAGAAACCAAATTGTAAAACAGACTGACTGACTATTTGATATCTGACAGGCCAAAGGAAAATTTTAATATTTTTACATTTTACATTGTTATTGGACTTGAATGATATTTATGTGAAATTTAAGTCATGCAGTATCTTCATTATCTGTTTAAATGATTTTAGTAGAATGGCCATGAATTGATTTGTTTACTTATTTTATTTTCTAGAGAAGGCTCTAGAAAGCTTACTTACATTTTGTTGTTGATAATTTTCCTTTCAGGGATCCACAATAGCATTCATTTCAAAGGGAAGAAAACAACTCAGACTGTTTAAATTTAAAACAAAAGAAGTGAAAAAGTAAGTTGTTGAGGTTGTTTTCTCAGCACTTTACTAAATAATGGTTGGATTATTATGAACAAGCTTTGAGAATTTTAAAAACATTATGTGTAGGTATGAGACACATTTTTTAATTCATGGCCTTCATTTCCACAAATAATTACTACCATTAGCACCTTTCAGAACTGCCATTTGGCAGTTGCAATTTTTCGTTTGCGCTGACAACCTTTATTGAAATGGGTATATAATACATATTACATATGCTATTGAGCAAAAACTGGTCCATAAACAATGACATAAATGTATTGTAGGTTCTCTTACAAAGGTTCTCAATTCACATGTGTGGCTTTTCATCCATCAAAGTCATGTGTTGCTACCGGAGACCAGTTAGGTCGCATCATTATTTGGTGAGTTTTTTTCTTTGGAACATCTATGATAGAAAAAAGTGTCATAGAACTTTTGACAATTATGTTTTACAAGACATGGTTTGCCCTGTGTGTGAGTGTACAATTGGCCTTTATTACATACTGTATAACACCCATTACAATCCTATGACTACAGGAGTGGCTTACAGAATGAATCACCCATCACAATGGAGCTCCACTGGCATGCTCATCAGTTGGCCTCATTGAAGTTCACCCATGATGGTATGTTGAGTGATAGGTCTTAACACATTCACCCCTATACTGGCCTGTGCCTCCCTTGATAACTACTTACAAGCCAAATAATCCATAATGCAGAATAACCATACACAGGCATCAGTCTAAGGGATGAATGGGACAATCCACAAAAAATGTTCACCTTGCATTTGAAATTTGTGAGCATGGGCATGTACATGGCATTAAAGAATGTCAATCAACCAAGCCTTTTTTTTTTATTGTTTATCATTAAACAATAATACACTGTTGGAAAGCTTAGGGCATTGTGACTTCTAGGTTACAGCTGTGTTTTACCTAGCTGGGGGAGGTATCTGTTTTTTGTTGTTGTAAAAGTTTTCTCAAAAGTACATGGCCAAAATTTAAAGGGCCAAAGAATTTGACTGAATTCTGATATTTGGCTTGCAAGGTTCAGTGTCCAACTTATTCAGAATTAAAGTCCATATAACCTTTCAGAGTTGATAGACTTTGTCAATGCTATATATTTTCATATTTGAAATGGTATGTGGTTCGAATGGACCCTATAAAACATGCGTTCGCGCGAATAACTCAAATCTGTAATATTGAGGTATTTTGGTCAACCTTCGGAAAAAAGGCTGTGAACTGAAAGGCCCGAGTCCAGTCATTTGTGACGTAGACCAAGATATCAACCAAATTACATGTGAGAAAACAAATGCACGCTCTAAACCAGTTCCCTTCTTCATGTCTTCTTAGTTATTGCTGAAGAACAATGTGTGGTTACAACTTTTACCATCATCTTTATATCTCAACCTGGTAGTCAATTGATTATTTAACTTCAGGAAACAAATCTGCAAAATTTAGCAGATATTTTTAGTCTCTGAATTGTTTTTGCATTGTGCGTGCGTGCTGCATTTGCAATAAAAAATGGCGACATTCTCACGAGCGTGCACTGTTTTTGAAACCTACAACAAAAAGATATTTTCTTTTTTCGCATACAATTCTCGACTTTAAATTATTCTTCGCTTCATTGTGGGTAGCATTGCAATAGAAAATAATTCGCCAATATCTTGTGGTATTGCCATGTCTGAATTTTAATGGGTTTAAGGAAATACATTGTTTGAGATTTTCCCGCCAAAACTTGGAATCATTCACTCGATTCAATCTCCTTTTGCGCGACCAGGAAAATTTTCAAAGATCTGTAGAAAATCCAAATTTCTATCAAATTCAATTCCCTTTTTAAAATTTGAAAGTTTATTTATGCTTTGTTTTGGCTAGATTGATATAAGTGAAAGGTTTTAAGAACTTTAACTGATTACAGGGCTCTTTGCATGGATGTGTAATATTCAGAAATTTCAAATTACTGATTATATGATTTCTTTAATAAGGGTCTTACCTATTATCTGGAGGAGAGGAATCAGTGTTGGTGTTATGGCAGTATCAGGCTCACACCAGACAGTTTTTACCTCGACTTGGAGCCCCTATCACCAATGTGGCTTGCAGTGCTGATGATATGAGCATTGTTGTCAGTCACACAGACAATGGTACGTACAAATAACATAGACTGACAAAAATACCGTCAGGCGTTGGTATGTTCAGATAGATTGACAGGCGAAAAGACAGTCAGACTTTGCTATGTACCAATAGATGGACTGTCAAAAAGACAGTCAGACAGTGGTATATACAGATAGATTTACTGACAAAAAGACATCAGACAGGTAGACAGCTACTGCACTCTTGGCAGAGCTTTCTGTGCTTTCATTGTGATTTCCTTTCTCCCCTCGTGTCATGCTACAGGACATGCTTTTCAATTCATCACTGGTTTGTGGGAAAAGAAGGAACAATTGCCACAAAACAGACAGACTGATAAATTGGTTGTTGTTGTAAGGGGCATTAATCCAATTGCTAGTTAATAGAATGGTAACCTTAACCAAAGTTTTTGTTTAACTTCAGTTATACGATTAATCTCTGGGGTTGACCTGAACATCAAGCATACAATCCAGGGTCTTAGAAAAGGTGGGTTTGCTTAATGACTTTGAATAGTATTCCGCCTTATTTTGTTGCACTTGAAAATTCATGAGTTGCAACCAGCTCAATCGTAATCTATAGATTGGCCTAATCCTGTGGAAATTTAGAGTGATATGCACAAGAATAATTTTCTAGATTCTTTTCCAACTATTTATTTAATTTCCAAGAAACTCACAGTAAAAACTTACTTTATAGTTGTGTGCATACCTCTCAGAATGATGACATTGTGGCTTACAATATCTCGTCAATAGTGACCTGTTGATCAACACATTTTTCCAGCTTCTTACTTGAGCAAGCATCTGGTATTTGACCCGCGCACCCAGGCACTAGTCATGAACTGCATGCCTGGAGTTCTTCAGTTTTACCTTCCCAGGGATGACAAGACAATTTTCCTGGTAAGTTTGCTTGGGTCAATAAGGGGGAAATAAGCTATAGTGTGTGTATGTACAATATGTATTGTTTAACATGTGATTGATCATTGGATTTCTTCTTTTAGGTGGATGTTGTGAAGCAGAACTTTGTTTCACAGACTGATGATGAGAAATTATATTTTACACAAGTTCAGCATGTGGCATTTAGTAAAACAGGGGATTGGATGGCAACGGTATGTTAAAGCTAAAAGGTTGGCATTTCACCCAAAGGCTTTTTGTGTAGTCACATAATTTCACGCATTCCAATTTTCGTGACACTTCACAACACTTTATTTTTAAGTGCAATAGGGTAGCATGTTTGTTCACACACACACTGGGTTTGGGAACATAGGACTGTTAAATGTAGTTTGCAAACATGCATAAGTTTTAGAACAGTGTTGAAGTAGATACATTTTTTGTGTTTGTTATGTCTACAGGTTGAACACAGAAATGACCACTGCACAACTGAAGAAACAAGGCTGAAGTTTTGGATCTTTGATACTTGTACCCAAAGCTATTCAGTAAATACCATAGTTGATGCACCTCATAGCCAGTCAGTGGTAGCAGTCCAATTCCAACCAGCAGTAGTGCCTGGGACTCCACCCCGTGCCATAACTGCTGGGCTTGATGGCAAATTCAAAATGTGGTCTGTACAACAAGTTTCAACTGTCTCAGGTATTCCATAGACTGTATAACATTATTTGAAAAAATAAGGTTGCACCTGGGGTATCCAAGGTCTATTTAAAAAAAAAAAAAAAAAACTACTAAACAATGTCCACCGCCTATACTTTGAAACTTAATAAAACCCCTGGGTATTCATCAATGACCTGCATTGCTTTCTTAATGTGCCTGTTAACAGTCATATGGCTTTTAGAGAGAGAGGTTCCAGCCAGTTTTATATCACCCATGAACCACTGTGGGTTGTGACACATGGATTCTCAAGTGCAACCTTTCTTGTGAAAAAGTTCAAATTTGGGGTAGTATGTTGACCATGTTCTTTTCCGTCTCAGGAGAGAAGCAGGAATGGACATGTCAATCTATTGGCTACTACAATGACATGCCTTGTGTTAGTACTGTCTTCTCTGAAGATGGGACGATTCTAGCAGTAGCATATGAACAGGTTTGATCACATTAATAAACAAGAAAAGCTAATTGCAAGGTCAGACAAGGATGCAATCGCAGCACACCTAATTTTCCAATTCTTACTGGAATGCAAGCGCAAGAGAAAGCAATTGCTTTATTTTCATGTGCTTGTGTTTGACCAATTCTCACTTGTGCTGTGCTTGCTCTTTATCTTGCTCTCTTGCTGCTACCTTAAAGTGCATCTGAAAGAATAAAACCGATATCCTCTAAAACGGCTCATTCATCGATATCTAATATCTCCTATATGCTTGAAGAATCTTTATTGCCAAAAGTCCCAATTTCCCATAACCCACGGTTTTTTACAGCCCTTTGAATATACCGGTCTGTGAAACACCTTTGTCGCTGGCCGACAAGCGTATTGCGGGCGCGTGGTGCGGAAATCAAACTTGTCAGGTCGCACGCGCAGTCTACATCTTCATTCACGAAAATGAGCGCCTCTCCATGTGAAACGACAAGCTCTGCCGAGTGAGAAAGCGATGGCAGTGACATCGCGACAGAGAAAGCGACTCAACAACGCTACAGAAATGTATTTTAGCCATACCAAGGCGAGGCATTTGTGAAATTATATATGGCTGGCGAAATATCAAAAAATACAGGAAGCGAAAAGGGAACTGGAAAAGAAGCTTGTCAGCCGTCTAAATGGTTTGACAACAGTAGAATCGTGAGTGTGATATTTGTAGATACGAACAAAAGGAATTATATCCGTTAACTTACATCATAAAGTTTATTGTTGTCTTATTTCATGGTTATATCACGCAAGTACAACTGTTCGCTACATATTTTGTTGTTTTTGAAAAAAATTTTACCTACGTAATATTACTCCATCGCTTCGGTCTTCGATTCTACGCTTCTTTTGTTTGAACACAGCAAGTTTGACATTCAGATATTGTCCCCTAAACGGCTGGATATACAGCCCTGAAATAAAATTAAACGATTTACCTGTTTGCCGCTTTCACACTCATGTTGACATGAGTATTTTGAAATGCAAGTACTTAAGTTATAAGATGTTTTCCTGAGCACTTTACATAAAAAAAAATTTAAAGCAAATCTTATATCGCATTTGTGCGAAAAAATGTTGGTTCTTTAGCTTTTCATCTAGGTTTTGAGGATCGTATATCATTGAAATTATCAGTGATCTATACAAATACATAAAGGACCCCACTTTGAGAAAAAAAATCAGGCATTTTGTGCAAGGTGGAATTGCTGTTACCCACACCAAAATGGTGCCATGTTTTTTGTTACGCAGTACGATGAGATGAAATGGTAAGAAAAAATAAAACGGCTTAAAGGGTCTTCATTTTTATCTACGACTAGTCTAAAAAGTGCATATTGAATGCTTTATATTGACATTTGGTCAGAGCACTGAGAGGACAAAGAAGACAAAAAGACAGAAAATGGAAGAAAATATGATGTTTACATACACAGCAAAAATGTGAATGCAAATTATATCACTGTTTGTGCAAAAAAAATGTAGGTCCTCGATCGATGTCTAAAGGACCCATCTTTTAGCGAGCAGCATTTCGTACAACTACTTTGGCAAAGTAAATGCTTTCAAAATTGCAAAATCATTTGAATTATCAATAAGTGGCTACTTTAAGTGCAAGAAAGATATACGTTTTATATCTGTATAAGGTTATATTTACATTTTAAGCCCGCTAACAAGAGGAAAAGCACTTTATTTCCACGTCGAATAAAGTTGCAAGGTAAAGACGCCGCATGTAGCCAAAATTGTTTTCTCTCACGTAAATTCATGCGAGCTCGCTCAAAACTCCTTATTTTGTGTTCATTTCGGACCAACTCGAGCTTTATCCGTGAGGGGACTGGGCAAGTAGGTGTTTTACAGACTGGTATATTCAAAGGGCTGTAAAAAACTTGGGGTTAATGGGAAATCGGTGATTTTTGGTAATAAAGATTCTTTGATGAATAAACCGTTTTGGAGGATATTGCTTTTATTTCTTCAGATGCACTTTAAATTGAATGTGATTGTTTGAAGAAAGTTCTGAATTAATGTGTTTTACGTACACCCCCAATAATATCTTAGTGATGTGGGGTGCTATGTACAGTATTGCATGGCTGTTGTTGATGGTATTGTACAGTGGTGGGTGTCATAAACTGTTGAAGAGATGGCATTGTTAAAAGTGTTTGCTCTGTATAGTCTTGCCTTCAAAGGGTTTAATTTGTTGGTGTCAATGTTGGATGCCATGCTTGTGGGTTGGAAATACTGTATAATGTTTTTACACTTTTTCTCTTAGGTTTTAACTCTTTGGAAACCAGAAACAAATTTACTTCAAAAGGTTTTGCACATACCATTTCCTGATGAAAAAATTTGGTAAGAAAACTGTCATGTGTTTATTGGAATGTTCACATAAATAGATTCTTCTAAGAACTACAGTATATGTATAAATTATTTTGTCGCAAAGCACAACATAATTACTTTAATAGCCGGATTATAGTACCCATACTCTTTCTATCAAGTTATTGTTCTGCTTTTTGCATCAGGCATATGGCATTTGGTTTTCAAGGCTCTTCACACTTTTTAATGGTGGCCACGACAAGATTCCTTATGGTCTGGAATCTTCTAACATGTACAGGTAAGTTATGCTGTCACTGATTTTTGGTTTTTTTATTATGCTCTTATTGGAAGTCACTAAAGTTGTGTTTGGTTCCTTTTAGTGATGTGGGCAATAGAAGCTAAAGTCAAAGTGCTCTTAGCCGACCCAAACACAAACTACTTTGCAGCTTTTATTGTGTTTGATGGAGAGACGCACTGTAAGTAATTCAATTGAAGTATATCAGAAGCTGCATCATTATCATCTATATCAATTTGTTTAAAAAATGAAATGTAAATTATTTGTAGTGTACCTATTCGACCCAGCCAGCCCTCTCCCACTTGGACTGCACTCCTGTGTCAGCAAGAAAAGCCCGGTTTTTAATGCTGCCTTTGACCCCAAGTCTAAACCAGCCACCACACACAGAGAGAAGGCAATACCCATGTCTAAACTCTACTTTTTTACTAAAAAGCAGGTTTGTCAACCAAGAGTTAAAGGCTTGTTTCCATATGATTGCATTGATTGCAAAGAACACAGCTAAATGTATTCTAGCTTTTTAATTGAATTTTATTTGGAAACCTTGTTAATATAAGTTAAAAGCTATTGCTATTGCTTTTCCTGATTGTTATGCCTCAGAAAATCCCAAATAATATATAAACATGTTTTAAGTACTCCAAAATCTTAGCACCTTTTAAATGTTCTACCTGAATATTTAGTACAAAAAAAATCCTATGTGTGGAAAGCTATATTAAATTTTTGCTGCAGGAGAATTGCACTTTGCCTAGTTCTTGCATGGTAGACTGTACTACAACAGCAACAGGAGTTGACGACCAGAGCAACTTATTTAACAGTGATGTGCTAAACCATTTTGTATTTTTTTCTTCAGGAGCTGTTCACTATTGACAGAGATGGGGATGGTGATGGGGAGAAGGCTGTAGAGCAGGTGACTTGCTATGACATTTCTCTATCCATTTGTTGGAACTTTGGCAGTCTTAGGCATTCAAAAGAATGCATTGCATTGTTTGGGTTTTCATCGCTAAAGAACTAGATAATCCGCATTTAGAGAAGGCTTTGCAGCTTTGCTACAACTGTACATGATAGATACTCTATGGCCGCCATAGAGTGTATCTATCAGTTCATCATCACAATGGACAAGGATAGATGGTTATCTGTAAAGAGAAGGTCACTTATATTATCTGAAGTGATCTTTGAATCATTAGGTTTTTATACTGAAGAATATTGCTGAGCAGAGAGCAGAATTCCTCAAAATGTTTTCTCAAGATTCAAGAGCAGGTATGTCAATGCTGGACAACATACAGTACGTACCCCTGAAAGTGGGACTTGAAGAGCTCTTGTCAGCCACACCTTTGTTATTGATTTCAGTAAATATTGGGAGGCACGTAATATGATAAAATCTCGAAATAACTCTAAAAACAAAGTTTGATACTTTAGTATCACACTTGGTCCTTTGATGGACGACAAAATAGTGGCTAACAAAGGATGTTTGAGATGGACTACAGTTCTTAATTTGCGGATTAAACATCGTTTTAACTGAAGCATCAACTATGGTTGTGAGTGTACGCTAGTTCATCTATAGCTATTGTGATTGGCCTTCGTTAACCCTTTTCACCACCACAGGCCTCTAAAGAGGCCAACTCTATGCCATCCAAGCGATGTCACCTGGATTCTACCGATGATGAAAGGGCTTTCATTACAATAAAGACGTATCGCCTTTAATTCTGTCTAAGATCATGTGTCTCAACCGAATTTGTTTTCAGAAGTCAGTGAGTGCCGCCTCAGTGAGAAAGCTAGTTATGGAGAACGTACGTCGGCGACCGTGCGTCAGATGATGAATACCCCTGCTCATGTACTGCCAGCCGTCAGCGTGCTCTGCGCAAGCTTCCTTAAGTCTCTGCTGGCCCCAGATGCTATTCACAGGTAATATTTGCATGATGAAATCCTTTGAATTCCTTACAATAATCGCATCGTCTCATGCATTTTAAACTAGAGAACCAAACCTCTACTTTCGCATTAGGCGACTTGCACAAAGAAATCACGTGACTTTTTGATTGGGAAACTCGCACCAAAAACAATACAAAGAAATAACAAAAAAACTACAATGAAAATAAGCCCTTTCTGACATTTCTGGCTGAATGGTTAGGACTGAATAAGTATCATTTTTGTCATTGTTATTTAGCTGCCAAAAGCCGGAGCGCGCGTCCATTGAAGCCATTTTTTAGTTCTTTTATGATAGTTTAGTTTTCCCCGGTTCATGCACCGTGGAAGTTTAACCGTAAAGTTGAGGGTAAAGAAAGCTTTTGGTAAAAGCCTTTGTTCCTTTCTCTTTTCAGTCAAAACCCAAGTATGGAGGTGAACACCGATAAAGAAATGGAATCAGAAGGTACATATGCAATTAGTTCATAGGAAATTTTTATCGAAATAGGACGTCTTTTGAAGAGAAAAGCAAAAAGTGTGTGATCCAACAGTTAGGGGTTATGTAATTAAAGGCAAGGTAGGGGATGGGGACCCACATTCGAAATAAGTGAGCCTACTCCTGCTATTCAAAAGGTTTATTCAACATATAACTTTGAAAGACTTGTCGATGGGTCCACTGCGATACAAAGATAAAAAGTATTTATGATAAATTAAATGTTCTCCATATCATCTGATTGTATGCCATTCAACCCTACTTTTATTAACCTTAAACTAGATTATCACGACAACATGTTTATAGTGAACAGCATCAAATTCTTCTTGCTTGTTTTTAGTATTTTCTTATTTTTCTTTGGTCATAAGATAATCGAAACCCTAAGTTGAGGAAATTGATTAGAGGCCCAATTAGGACTGCATCCCTCCTTTTGCTATCTCAAAAGTTGACAAAAACCCTCATTTACTCAAATACCGCTTACGTGAAAATTGTTTAAGTTCAGTTTTCCTTAACAACTAGGTGTATTTATCAATATTCTCTTGTAAACCCTTCAGATGAAGATGGGGAACTGCTGGACTCAGATGATGAAGGTCCCCAAGTTCCGATCTCCCGATTTGATGCTGATTCAACTATCTCGTGCACTGAAACCCGCCATAAGGTCCATAAAGAAGACATTGGATCTTATGATTTTTCCTGGATGAAAAGCTTGTTTATCTAGAGACAAATGTCAAGATCTTGTCACGAGCTATAGAGGACGCGCACAGTTGTATAACTTGTACAGATAATGAATATTTTAATAAAAATGAATGAATATTTACACAACGAAGAGGCAACAGAGAATACAAGAGATAAAGAAGGCATAGGAATATACGCAAATTCCTAAGAGAATCACTGCTGAGAATGGTCAGATGTTCAAATTTAGCGATGAAGATCCCCGCGGACTCAATTCAGCGGCGGTCTATGGTTGGGGGGGGGGGGAGGGTTGACCCAAATTTTTTTTCCATTATTTCAATGCAGACCATGAATAAAAGCAGTTCATAATTTCGTATTTTGATCTTGTAGCATCTACTAATCGACCAGCATACAATCTGTAACTTCATTTAGCTCCTTCGCAGTCTTTAATTAACTATAGCCGTAGCAGGTCTCAGATTACTGGGGGAGGGGGGCACGATACAGAAACAAGAAGGTATGTGAGGTACACAGTTTGTCATCCAAACATAAAAGAGGATTTTAAATTAAATTATTTATTACATACAGTAAAGAAGGCATTGGTTACCAAGCTTCTATTTCCCCTAACCGCCGCAGGCCAGTTACCCCCCTGTTTCCCAAAACCACCATCCCAACCCCCCACCCCTAAACCATCCTTCACCAACCCGCATACAAGAATTTTGGACCAGAACTTTGTTTTGTTTTTAGCTTGAAATTCATGCTAGTTATCAATGCCAAGTAATCAGCCATGGCTTTTCAACGGGAGAATACGATGGAGCGCCTCCTTTTCCATGGCAACACTGTTTCCCATGGTTACAGCCTTAGTTCAGGCACCGGAGAGGCTGGACTGGAGAGCGAGAACTGAGCGGTTCAGCTCATTCGTCACCATGCGATATCCAGGGGCGTAGCCAGGGGGGGCCGGGCCCCCCTTTTAGCAGCCAAAAATACAGTAAATGTATGAGACATTATCTGAGATTCAGGAGAAAATGCCTTGAAAGGGCCTTTTGGGCCTCTCTTTTAAAAATCCTGGCTACGCCGCTGGATATGGCTAGCTTTGATTAAGTATATTATATCATCTTATATACACTTTTTTATAAGAACGTTAAATTTACAGTTGAGGCGGGGCCTTATTTTTGGGACATTTTAAGGCTGAATATGTTTTTAACGATGTTCATAGTGTATATAAAAATATAATACCCAATGAATTATTAGGAAGATAATAACACTAATGATCAATAGCAATAATAAGGTTGTTACTATGAGCACAATTTGATTCTGCATTTTAGAACGCTTCAGTACTAAAAAAAGAAGTGTCGCGTTTTTCTTACTCAATCATCCTTCAATTCGCGATCATTTGATTAATTTTCTAAGTTCCTCGACAATTTTCTTATACCTTTTTACTACCCCTCCCCCCACTCCACCTCGCTAGAAGGTATACTTTCAAAGAAATGAAACAGATTATATGTCCCTTCTTTTATTTCTGGAAGCGCACTGGTATTTTTCCCATGTGTCATATTTTGATTCGAGTTGTTACTTCTCTGCTTCTAGAGTGCGTGGGTTACCTGTGCAGGGCCGGTGACCCGGTAACTTGGATCAAATGCTCTAAAATGGGAAAGGTAAAGAAAAGCCGTCAAAAACTGCACTTAAAAGCTGTTAAATTTGGACAAGATAATCTTAAGAAGGACCCCTTACAGGCCAATGAGGTATGATCTAAGTAGTATCGTAGTTTTAGTGCTTATTTTGAAATTACAAAGGCCTCCACGTGTAGCAGCCATTGTAGTCCAGTACCGGTAATTTGACCTGGAAAAAAACAACTTTTAACACATATGACTAATGATAAGACTAATAACATACTAAAAAATCTAAAGTCTACCAAAATCAAGCACGGCAACATCCCGAAATTCAAAGATGAAAATGTTATTTTGTCGGCCATCTTGGATTCTGTTGTTTACATGAGATGTTCCATAGCCTTCATGGTCACCTAATGTAGAAGAATGAGAAAATTGAAACCATAAAGACTTTTATTATGTTCTTAATCACATAAAGATTTTCATGTTTTTTTTCTGAATTTGTGAAAAACTGTAATATCACAGTCTGTAACAGACAAAAAAATTGTCATGAACTGAAGTTGTTGCTTAATCTTTGTACACCCTTGACCCTTCCTCACACAAATATTTAAATGGAGCATTTGTGAATTCATCACTTTGTGCATTTCTTCAGTCATCCTTGCCGTCCATATTCCCTACTTCTGGGCTCTTCGCTGCAGTTGACACTTCAAAAAGGGAAGAAGAAAAATCTGGTGTTGCAAATTCCACTAAACCTCAGAAGGTGTCCAAGACAGATAAGAGAAAAGAAAGACATGTGCAGTTTTTAAAAAGTATGCTATTCCCCCAGGGGGGAGGGGGGGTTCTTCTCATGTCAACCTAATAGAGAGATGCTTGTTAAAATCGCCTCAGGTAGTTTATGGGGTACTGAGGTATTTTTTAGAGTTTCAATTTTTGGTCGTGCAGGTATTTTTAGGGGTATATTTGAAATTCCTGACGAGCATCCCTACAGTATCTCTTTAATCCTGAAGAACCCCCCTCCCCTGGGGCTATTCCTCTTTTATAATGTTATAGTGTATTTAGGTAATTTTATATTATCATCCTATTTAAGCTAGATAATAGTAGATCATGGCCACACGTAATAACCAGCACAAACATCAGGGGCGGATCTAGCTTTTTTAGGGGGTGGGGGTTAAACCCCCTAAACCCTCCCCATAGATCCACTTCTGAACATACTGTAATTTTAATAGAATATGTATGTAGCCTGCTAGCCGGCTCACCGGAGATTCGGGATTTCTGTGGCGAGAGGAGGGAAAAAGAGAGCAGGCAGCAAGACCCCATGCTTTTACATGTTCTCTGTTCGCTGACAAACAGAGCACGCTGATAAGCTAATTTCGGCAGGTCATCAAATAAGGTGGCAAAATCTAATATAGGCCTAGGCTCGTCCTTCAACTGTGCACTCCGCATCTATTTCAGAACCACTTTTAAGCCTTAAAGATCGCAATAATTAGAAAAAGTATGCTATAGAGTCTCTGCTCCCTAGGAATTTTATCAACTGGGTTTGGTAAAAGCTTTATTTATTACCAAACATTTGTTAGTGCCATGAGCTTCGAGTCTGGCCGTAGAAGGCCGAAATTTTTAGTAATTTGTTCGCTCTTAGGGTTGATATGCGACCAGATCGCAATAATTAGAAAAAGTATGCTATAGAGTCTCTGCTCCCTAGGAATTTTATCAACTGGGTTTGGTAAAAGCTTTATTTATTACCAAACATTTGTTAGTGCCATGAGCTTCGAGTCTGGCCGTAAAAGGCCGAAAATTTTAGTAATTTGTTCGCTCTTAGGGTTGATATGCGACCAGATCAAAGTGACAGAAAGCCTCAGAAACAAGTCTGCCTTTGTAATAGGTCTTACATTAGGGAATCACTGTTATGCCAAGGAGCAAATGGTATTTGCTTCAGCTGAAAAAGTGCAGTGTAAGCCTCCAAGTTAAGGTCAGCGCTGAAGCGACCTCCCTGTTCCGAAATCTATGTGCGATCGTTGTTGATGAGACAACCTTCATATGTCTTGATATTTTGCAGTAAATGAGGATTTCTTTCTGGCGCTAAATATGTTTTGTCAAATTATAGCTTGGAACTTTTTTTAAAATTCCGTATTTCACTCGGAATCCCACCCTCCAAATTTGACTGAGGTTGTTAACTTGCGTGGGGGAGTGCTTATAATTCCTGTGTGTTTACTTTACATTTTCTCTATTTGTAAATACGCTCTATTTGTAATGTGCGAGTATTTATCCAATTCACAGGTTCACAGATCAATTGAGTACTTTGATCGGCCACTTGTTGCACTTGGCCATTTTTTTTCCTCTTTGGACGGCTGTGATTGGTCAATTTGACAGTTCCTGACACTTTCATTTGACAGTAGACGTCAAGTGTTAAAGTGGTGGAATGCAAAAACATAGGGTCTTGCTGACGGCTCTCCTTTCTCCTTTCCCTCTTCACAGGAATCCCGATTCTTCCGGAGAGCCAGCTAGCAGGCTATATAATATGTCTTTATTGTGTTTTGCAGAGCTTCATGCTGGTAAGCTTGTTGAGGAAAGTATAAAGAAAGCCGAAAAACGAGCTCAAACTGCCATTGTTGGGGATATTGAACCATTACTGTCATCCTTGCCTGTAATCCGCTTGGCAGCAGCAACTAATCAAGAAGGGCAAAATTCAAAGTCACAGAGGAGGTGCAGTATGTGTGATGGCATACATGTGTGTATGTTCGTGTAATGTGCTGTGTTTGAAGTTCTGGTCCCTTTTACATAAACAGACCACACAATGAATTGTATTTGTATATAACTGAACTGTATTTCAATAAAGGTTGTCAGTGCAAATGGCAAATGGCAAATTGCTTATGTGTACTAATTATTCATAAAATTAAAGGTGTTAAATAAAGTCCAGCAATGTCAGAGCCAAGCATTGGTAACCTTTAATGGATAAATGTTTTGATTTATCCATATTCTTCGAGATGCATGGTTAGTTTCAGTCACAGAACTGCCATTTACCAATTGCCATTTGACTGACAACCTTTATTGAAATACAGTCGAAGCTCTCTGAGCGACAGCTCTGGTAAGTGACCAGCCCCAATAAGACCACGATCATGAATCACCGATTGAATTGTCACACAAACTCTGTAATTCTAAGCTCTCGTAAGCGACCAACTTATCTGTGCGACCAGCTCTATTAACGAATTAAAGAATTTTATAATTTCAATTTTCTTACTTCAATTTCAACCATGAGATCAACATTTTTTTTGTCTCCCGAAAATACGTAAATGCGAGGAATCTCTAGTTCGTTGCCAGCTCCATGATTTATCCTTTTTCCAGTTACAATAGCTATCCACTTGTTTGTTGCACGCTTTAGAAATCAGCTAACAAAAGACGCCATGCGATTGTTGTAGATGCAGAAGATATTCTTATGATGAAAAGCTTAAGTCGTCGATATAAACGAGCATAACAAGCTACTTTGCATAGAATTAATTGCTATTAAATAAAACAACTTACTCTCTTGATAAGTCAGATACCTAGTTTTAAAATCAAGCAATAAACCAAAATATTGCGTTGTTATAGTCACGGTAGCTTTTAGATTTCATTTTATTTAAGCTCCAGTAAGCGAGCAAGCTCTTGTAAAAGACCAACTCCGTTAACGATCACAATTCTCAGTTCCCAAGGTGGTCGCTTACGAGAGCTTCAACTGTAGGTGTATAACTGGATATGGCATTATCAGCACAGTTGCACATGAAATATTAATAAATGTTGTTTTTCTTCTTTTAGCAACTGTAATGAAAAGACTATGAAGCGGAGAAAGAAGTCTAGGTTAAAATCTCAGTAAGTATTAACATAGATACTGTAGGATGGGCCCACATAAATCTGTCTGTCATTTGAACCTATCATAAATATTTCAGTCTTGAGTGTGTTAGTTAGTTGTTAGTTAATTTTTCGGGTTTTTCAAAATGCACTACACTAGCCTGGTTTGAATGAACGTATTAGAACCACTGGGGACGTAAAAAACTCTCTGGCAATGACCACCCTCAATGAACATGCTTATTAAAAATATTTGAATGGGGCACTTGACCTGGAGGCTCACTCTTCAGAGCCGTAGCAGGCCTCGAAATATTGGGTGGGGGCACAATACAAAAACCTTAAGAAAATATTAGATGGTTACAGCCACTATCCTACTGGTAATTTCCTTATAACTTTTAAAAGCCCCCAGTGCCCCACCCCCTGATACGACCCTGCTCTACCAGTATAACTGGTAGAAGTTATTACAATTATTGCTTATAAATTGAGCATAGGCACCTATTGTTTCTTTATTTTGCAGATTGGCTGATATTAAACAGTTTCAGCAGGTGGTTAAGCATCCAGCATATCAAGCCAACCCAATAGACACCATCACAGAGCATATACACAACATAATAGCCAGAGAAAATGAGCTGAACACTCGCTGATAACACAAATGGTGAAATCATTGAGCCTAAAGGAAGTCATTTTAATATTGAATACACAAAAAAGAAAGCTCTGGGGTAAGGGACACTGATCATGTAAGATGCTGTGTATTGCAGTGTTTCTCAGGTTACCTTACCGTATTTTTTTCAGTTGCACCACATGAGCCACTTGTATGGTGGAGACACTTATATGTTAGAGGTGCTTAATTTTTAATTCTTTATCTCTGGACAAAAAGTGCTCTTTTACAACATATACAGAAGTAAAAATCCTCCCAGGACCATAACAAAACCTGATTAAATTGTTATAGCATTTTTTGGCATGTGGTACTGCCCATATTTTTACTTCCCATCTTATGTGTGTGCAAATTTTGCATATAGAGAATGGTAACTTTTCGCAATTTTGTTTCTCTGAATAAAAAAAAATATAGCAAATATAGAATCGTTCTATATATCAAGGTTTACTTTGCAACTAGACCCTGCGCACAGGGTTGACTGGGATACCTGAGATCTGCAACTTGTTTGTGTGACCTGTATGACAAAGATTTTACTGCCTACTTTGGATATAATAAAAAAATATATATATAATCTTGTTTTTTATTGTAAATGCCATATCACAACACTGATTGGGGCAAAAAAAGGTAAGAGCATCATCTCTTCAGGTGTGGGGTGGACTCGAGGTGTGCTCCATGAGAGTAGACAGGGCTGATTGTCCCATCTTCAAATACTATCCCCACATCAGAGTTAGCATCGAAATAAGATTAAGGAAAGCTGAGAGTGTGTTTAAAAATTGTTATTTCTTAACTTTGGTTCACTGCCCTCAATGTGCTATCACTTAGGGGTAAATTTATTTTAACACCCAAAGTAAGTCCTATTGTATAAACAATATAATTTTATTGAAATATATTATTTTATTTATGTAAGTTACAAGTAAACAAATACAATTATTTATTTTGAAGTCAAATGAGAGGGCTATAGAATATCCAGACTTGATTGAAATTTATAGAGCATACACATATTTTCAAGATAAACAACACTACAAAAATATTACAAATCTCTAGATTTTATTGAAAATGTTCCATGAAAATAAAATGACATTCAATGAGGGATAAAGGTATTTCAGGGAAATAATAAAACTTAAGCTTATCTAAAGGAAGCACCAAAGTACCAAATATTTTTCACTTAGATGACTTACAACACCTATGCTGTACTTTATTAAAATCGACATGGTTAAAATGATGAGATTCAATGAGAGAGATCAAGATATTTTATAGTAAGAAAATAAAGTTCATGTAAAGTAGCAGATTCATCGACAAAGTGATTTGTAGGAGACGATTTCTATTAATTGTTACAAACTACTTCCACTTCAAAATAGATTAAGCTCTTGGGAATTGCATTGTGCAAATCGCGAGACGACAGAAAAAAAAAACAGTTGCATTTTATGACTGGGCTACCACAGGTATCCCAGTAATTATGTTTATGACATAATTGCTAAATCCTACTTACAGAATAATTGCAAAACCCAACCTTGGTAAAAAGAAGTTAACTTCTATATTTTGCAGCTATATCAAAAACATAATTGCAAAACCCAACCATCATACTTGCAATATTTTTATTTCTGAGAAACAATTGCAAAATGCTATGATCCTCTATAGAAGCAGTTAACTACGAAATTTGCTAATGTGTTTTATCCCCCATGTAATGTTCAATCTCCCTATTCATCAGAGCTGCTTATTCATCTGCAGGCACTTATTCACATTTATCCTTATCATATTTTAGGCAAGGCACTTATTCGGTAAGGCCCACATTTGGGGAGGCGCTTATTCAAGCATTTATGGAAGTTATATGGGTGTGGCAATGACTGATATTAGAATTTGCTAAATTCTATGATATAGTAGTCTCAGTTAACACACACTGTTGTGTCTTGTATGAATTAAAGCTAGAAGTCCAATAATAAAAATGATGTGTTACGTTTTTTTGTGGGATCATGACTAAACTATGTGTAAGGGACGGATTATTAGAAAAGTGTTAGCAGGAGGGGTGGAGTAGGCGAAGAACAATAAAATTTATACACATTGAAACAACACCTATAAAAAACGTATACCAAAACCAAAGAGAAATCGTAATGCAGAAAACATAAAACATTAAAGAAAGCATACATGACAAAGCCACCCCACCCACACCCATTTCTTCCTTATGGTCTGCCCCCAAGATTTTCTTATCAACTTAAATAAAAGTCCAAGAAAATCCCTTTGGTGACACTAGGTGACACTACCCCCCCCCCCCCCCCCCCTCTTTCCATTTTTTAAATTTTTATTCTCATATTTTGGCACAATATATAACTTAAGTACAAAGAAAAAATACATGGGTCATCTGTTTTTTTTTTTTTGCTTTTCCAATTTTCTTTTTATTATATTTTGAGTTGAAATTCTCTCTAAATTGGCTGAAATGTGTCTTGTTTTGTGGAAACCGGATATCTTATGTTCGTAATCTGAGCTGCTTTACCCCGTAGCGTGCGAACAGACAAATTCTGCCCCTCTTCAGAATCGAGAAGAATCAATATTTTTTGGAGGGGAAAGCATAGTTGTCAACTCACCCACATTAGGCAGATGTCACAAGATTTTGGACCTCATCACAAGCCTAATTTTGTGAGAATATTTATACATTTGCTGTATCCACTTGCATTAGCTCTCTTGAGTTTTTTACACATATCTACTTTATTTCACCGATTTCAAAGATTTGTCTAAGTTGGGTTGACAGCTATGGGGGAGGGGGAAGGGAGCTTAGGCCTACTCGTTCGTAACATTTGCGTGGTTACCTGATCACAACCCAAAATGGCGGTGAATGATAGAACTCCGAAAATGAGCTAAGATTATGGCGCTGCGAAACCGATTTCGCTCTCTCCTGGGCTTAGATGTAAGTAAAACCCCGAGCTATTGTGGGATGTTACTGAGAATATCTGAGATCAATACAACTCTATATGATTTTGATTATTTTAATGCACAATAATATCACATCATAACATAAAATGCGATCTAATGTTTTTTTTTTTTTATAAAAGTTAAGTTATTTTGCATTTCAGCGTTCATCTAAAGATTTTCCAGACGGGGAGGTCCCTGAGAGTTCCTCTGATATAGTTTATAAGGTGAGGGTGCGAGTATGCTCGAATGTAAACGCTCAATTTCCTCGGGTAAGATGAAAAGTGATATCATTGTTATTATAGCCAAATTAAATTCGTTGTTGCGCGACCTGCCAGAATCCAAAATTACTTTCTTTGTTTGGGAATAGCGCATAGTCAATCAAACCAAACAATCAAAACCAGACAAACCGCCCCCAAAGCTTGTGTCTGACTACGCGCTATTCCCAAACGAGACATGGATTTTGGATTCGCCGAGGTCGCGCAACAACGAATTTGGCTGTAACGAAACGAAATGATTAACTTACTAACAACACCTCGTTTATTCTTTTATTCTTATGATGCGCTAAAATACATTTAGAAACAATCCAAGATATGGGTATATTTATTGCATTTTCGATGCAAGGGTACTGACTCCTAATTTTTCTTACTCGATTGGTTACACAGTTACCGCCAGGATAAAATAGGTTTATCTTTGATAAAAGTTTGCTTTTGTTTCAAATATATGCAAGTATTTATAGTGTTTTCTGATCACGTTCTCTCATTAGGATGACAGCAGAGAATTTCAAGATGATCCACGGACCAATGACGAGGTACTTTTCCTGATGATTCATTTAGACCAAATCACAAGTCACGCTTCTGCTCTGCAGAATCTAATTGTCTATTTGTACCACAGGAAGTCCAAGCTCACAGCTAGTGGTTTTTGGGTTTTGTGAGAAATTCTTGATAAAAACACATGAAACTCACCGAGGGGTTAGAAGTTTTTTTTATAACTACCTTGAAAATTCGGTCACCCCTACCTCACTTTACATAATATATTGACACATAAACATTGGGTTCCAAATTAATTTAGACACTGCACTAAGGAATCTTGTAAAGTTAAAAAGAATCCAAAAATCGGGGAAGAGTTTGAAAGAGGAGAGGGGATCAAGTGCCAACTTGTAAAGAAAAGAATATTGGAAAGAAAAATTATGACCCAGACATTTTTTTTAATATTGTGCTGATCCAAAGCTGCACATACAGCATAATATGGTTTTGAGTTCTGTCTATTTATGAATGGTCATTCCCCAAAAAAAATTGGATATGGGGTGGGTCACACATATCTAAATTTTCTCTGATATTTGAAATGTTTTACATTTTTACAAGATCATTTAATGACTTGTCCTCATTAAGGTGTATACAGTAATGGTTGATTTGGCATGGGCTTTCTTTTGCACAAAGAAAAACATCTTTGTGCAAAAGAAACCCCATGTCAAGTCATTCCTATCTTGTAAATTGTCACTTACTCGTGGTGAAAAAAGTCATGTGCCTACATATAGACTCTTATCTTGTAAATTGTTACTTAATCTGATAGAAATGTGAAATGTTATAGACTCTTATCTCGTAAATTGTTACCTACTCCATATAAATGTGTAATGTTATAGACTCTTCTCTTGTAAATTGTTACTTACTCTCATGATAGAAATGTTAAATGTTATAGACTTTCATCTTTGAAATTGTTGTTAGGTCTTAGAAACAATAGCAGAAGTTTACTTCTCAGACTCTACCTTTGACGCAAGTGATCATGAGCTACAGGTATGGTAGTCATTCTTTATTGTGCTGATTAATGGAAAACCTGTTGTGAACCCTTGAATTTATTATTCCTTATCAGAAACTCACTGAAAAGCCATTGGTATTAGAAGATCTTGATGAATACAGGAATACTTTAAGGCAACAGCTTCAGTCGGTGAGTCTACAATGTCCTCCTACTTGTACCTAACCATATTAATAGGTAATGGTACTTATCTATCAGGGCTGGGTGGAGGGGGCTACTTTCAGAAAAAATATCTAACATGTTCAAAAGCTGGTATGAAGTATCATAATAAACAAACAAATGAAAAAACAGACGAATGAATAGACGAACAAATGAATGAACCAAGAAGTGATGAACAAATGATAATGTTTGAAACTATATTACAGCAAGGGTCAGGCTGGATAACATATCGTATAAATACTTCACGGACCAAAAATTCTTGATATTACATATAGTCTTATATTGTAAACATGATGAATAGTCTCCTTCAAAATAAGATTGATAGCAGTCATTTCCCTCTATGTATGTTCCCACAAATTTATAAGATTCATACATGGGCATGTGAGATCATTTCAGTGGGTCTGTTTAGCAGTCACTCTTAGTGTCACGAACGCCTTCCCCACAAGCAGCTGCTGTAACCACATTCCTTTCAGTTGCCATAAGCCATCCAGAGTGTAGATGTTGCTTAACATAGACCAATTAGATGCCAGAATTAGATGAGTGTGAGGTCAATATGTCAGAGTTTGCCAGAAACCAGCCCTAGTCTTTTAGAGCACAGCTTTGAAATAACTCCGTACATATGTCTATTTCAAATATTTCAGAAATCATGAAACAATCATGATATGAGAACCTTGAGAAAACATAGATCACAAGAACTGTTTATTTCAGAAACATGAGGAACCAGATAACAGGGTGCAACATTCAATAGATTTTGAGGGATGTTGCCGATTGACTTCCTTTCAGCAATTAAAGTTTATGTAAGACATTCGCTTATACATTTGCTGTGTTGAATGCTACAAGCTCCTAACAGATTCGCAAATTGTTCTAAAAACGTGAACGCACTAAAAGCAACTAAGGAAAGGTTTATTACTAGTAATGTGCTTATATTACATGCGATCAAATCACTCTTGATGGCATTTACCGTTTCACCTTTTACAACCCACCTCCGTAAACCATTGGAGACTCACGACTCTGTATTACTCTGTTTTCCTCTTTCGAACACGAGGCCAAATAACTGGCTTTGATGTCGAGGCTTTCAGGGAAATTTGCCTGATCTTAGAGATCACAACAATGGTAACAATGAGTCCTGCTCTCAATCAAATAAAACAAATCGAATAAAACTAATCAAACACACTTGGTATGATAAAGCTTGGGAAATGAAGGATTGTTCAAACCCTGTAGGCAAATTAACAAAACAATATTTCTTGTAAACATCAATTGCTTTGAAAGCCCACTTCTGATGATTGTTCAAAGAAGAAATCTTGAATTTAGATGCAACACTTTCTGGATATCCTCAGTACCACTTACTCACACTAAGAAAATTAGCATAGAGAACTGTTTCAGGATCCTGGAACAGGATTCTGATTGGTCAATAATGTGAAAGGAATGTGGTTTGTAGCAGCCCCTTGTGGGGAAGGCGTGAATGGCATAAAGAGCGGCTGCTAAGCAGACTAAGCATAGTAGCAAAAGGGTAAAAATACCCAATCTTCAGACTAATTGTTGACTTTCACTAAGAAATCATGTGACCTAATAGTCGCCTATTTAATACTGTTTCTGATGTGAGTCATGAAGCAGCTACATAATTCTTATACTTCAATTTTCTAGGTTTCTAAGAAATTATATACAAAAGTCTTGGAAAATCACAGTGCCTATGTACAGGTAACTACTTTTTTTCTAGATATTATTTGAATCGTATTATTAAAAATGTGGCATTCTTATTCTGTATAAATTTCGCAGGAATTACAACGAGTCATGGAGCTACAAGAAGCTCTTCAGAATGCTTCCACCATATGTGACAGAGGCAGAAGGTTAGCACTGTAATTTATTATTTATTTCTGACAAGACAAGCAGTTTATGTTCAAATTGCAGAGAGCCAGAAAAAAAAACAAGCTCAGGCCTCATTCAGAGTCCAACCTTGCCATTCTTGAAATGAAATAAAACCTTTTTCATGATAGCTATTGCACCAGTTACATGCACACCATTGCGGGCTTATTTTTAATTATATCTGTTACATTAGATTCATACACACCTTTGCAGGCCTATTTTTCATGATAGCCATTGCACCATATACATGCCCACTTTACTGGCCTATTTTTATGAAAGCTTTTGCACCAGTTACACACACACCTTTATGGGCCTATTTTTCATTATAGCTAATGCACCAGATACATGAACATATTTTCGGGCCTATTTTTATAAAAGCTTTTGCACCAGTTACACACACACCTTTATGGGCCTATTTTTCATTATAGCTAATGCACCAGATACATGAACATATTTTCGGGCCTATTTTTATGAAAGCTTTTGCACCAGTTACACACACAACTTTATGGGCCTATTTTTCATTATAGCTAATGCACCAGATACATGAACATATTTTCGAGCCTATTTTTCATGAAAGGTGTTGCACCAGCTACATGCATACCTTTGCAGGCCTTTTTATTATTATAGCTATTGCACCAGATACATAAACGTCTTTGCAGCCTATTTATAATTATGCCTATTGCATCAGATACCTACACGTCTTTGCAGGCTATTTTTATGATAGCCATTGCAGCAGATACATACATGAACGGGCCTATTTTTCATTAAAGCTATTGAGTATGTCTTTTATAGTTTTTCTCTTATTATCTCAGCTTATTGATCAAATGGTAATTATGTCAATTGTGCATGGCCGTTTCCTGGTGCTAATTTTTTTATTTTTGTGGTTTTCTGTCGTGTCTTAAAGGCAACTGGACAGAGCGAGATGTGGAGTGTCTGTTGGAGGGTTGGGAATCTTAGCTAAACACCGCAAGAAGCAGCATCTTCTGAACCTGATGGATTCATTAAAAACAATTAAAACTCTTGTGAGTATTTCAGCTTTTTGTGCTTCCACAAGGGAAGAATAATGTCAAGAAGAAAAACGGTACAACACAAGTAAAACTTATCATTATTATTGTGGGGCCATTGTGAAAAATGGCAGTCTTTAAACCAGCCCCTGCACTAATTGTGAATCATACTTACTATGCGTTTCTCATTTAGCAAAGAACAGATATCCGACTAAAAGAGATGTTAGAGGTTAGTGTTGAATAAGCCATTAACTGCATTGTTTTTGTGTGTATCCTTTTTTGAGTATCCAAATCACCCTAGTCAGCTGTCATTTTGTCACCCTACCCAAGAACCAAGTGTGAGAAACCATCCATTTCCATTGGCTGATTTGGAGAAGCCAATGTCATATTTTCGATTGAAATTTTTCATAAATAAATTACTTTTGTTTTTTGATGGGTATTTCACACAAATTAATATTTTGTTTCCAATATTTAATGAAAAACAATTACAAAGTCTGACAAGGGCTCTTCAAAGTCTGCAGCTTGAATGTCATAGTGTTTAGACATGGGTTTTGTATATCTGATTTGTTGTACATTGCTTGATTTGTATGTCCCTTGGCATAGAATATCTGGTTTGTTGTACTTATATTGTATGTCCCTTGGCATAGAATATCTGGTTTGTTGTACTTATATTGTATGTCCCTGGCATAGAATATCTGGTTTGTTGTACTTATATTGTATGTCCCTGGCATAGAATATCTGGTTTGTTGTACTTATATTGTATGTCCCTGAGCATAGAATATCTGTTTTGTTGTACTTATATTGTATGTCCATGTGCATAGAATATCTGGTTTGTTGTACTTATATTGTATGTCCCTGAGCATAGAATATCTGGTTTGTTGTACTTATATTGTATGTCCCTTGGCATAGAATATCTGGTTTGTTGTACTTATATTGTATGTCCCTTGGCATAGGATATCTGGTTTGTTGTACTTACAGTACCGCTCTCGAACATGTGGACATATGTTCGCGAAATTGTTCGCGAACAGCTGGTGTTCGCGAACAGACCGGGACAAACCGTTTGACAAACGGGAACTCGTACCTCGTAACCGAAGACTTACAGTACTGATACTCACTTAAAATACATACAGGAGTTCTGCAAGCGATTCAAATAAATTGTTCGTGTAAAAGTCAGCTGAGAGCTATGGTTATCGTTAAAATCAGAAACAACAAATTCAGTTATAGTCTGATATACCTTCAGTTCAATTATTTGTAGACGATCAAGACAAGACACTTTCAAGTTTGAGAAATAAAGACGATAAAGATGGCGGATGAAAGCCAAAGCATGCGGAGGATTCGATCGTGGATTTACGAGGGCAGACACAGGCAAAAAAGTTAGTTAGTTTATTCTCAAAAGATTGCCTCGAAGAGGGAAGGAATGTCGATCGCTTGATATGCTTTGAAGATTGTCGAATGTGACAACTGCTAGCGAATACTTTTGAACAGCGGGAAGCCATTTATTTAACAAATACTTGTATTACACACGGGATAATTAATTTGGGGAAGGAATGCCGATCGCTTGATATCCTTCGAAGATTTTCGAATGTGTGAAAACTGCTAGCGAAGAATTTTGAAATTCTATTTGACAAATACTCGTAATAAACACGGGAGAAGGAATGCCGATCGCTTGATATCCTTCGAAGATTTTCGAATGTGTGAAACTGCTAGCGAAGAATTTTGAAATTCTATTTGACAAATACTTGTAATAAACACGGGAATATGAATGCCGAAGATTTTCGAATGTGTGAAAACTGCTAGCGAAGAATTTTGAAATTCTATTTGACAAATACTCGTAATAAACACGGGAGAAGGAATGCCGATCGCTTGATATCCTTCGAAGATTTTCGAATGTGTGAAAACTGCTAGCGAAGAATTTTGAACATCGGAAAGCCATCTCTTTAGTTTGAGGAGGGAATGCCGATCGCTTGATATTATTCGAAGATTTTCGATTGTGTGAAAACTGCTAGCCAATCCTTTTGAACACTGAGAAGCCATTTATTTGACAAAAACTTGTATTAGACACGGGAGAATTTGTTTGGGGAAGTAATGCCGATCGCTTGATATTCTTCGATGATTTTCGAATGTGCGAAAACTGCTAGCGAAGAACTTTGAACCGCGGGAATCCATTTATTTGACAAAGCAAAGACTTGTACTAAACACGGGAGAAGGAATGCCGATCGCTTGATCTCCTTCGAAGATTTTCGAATGTGTGAAAACTGCTAGCGAAGAATTTTGAAATTCTATTTGACAAATATTTGTAATAAACACGGGAGAAGGAATGCCGATCGGCATTCCTTTCTCAAACTAATTCTCATGTGTTTATTACATGTCTTTGTCAAATAAATGGCTTCCCGCTGTTATTAAGTCTTCGCTAGCAGTTTTCACACATTTCGAAAATCTTCGAATAATATCAAGCGATCGATCGGCGTTCCTTCCTCAAACTAATTATCCTGTGTTTATTGCATGTCTTTGTCAAATAATGGCTTCCCGCTGTTATTAAGTCTACGCTAGCAGTTTTCACACATTTCGAAAATCTTCGAAAAAAATCAAGCGATCGGCATTCCCTCCTCAAACTAATTCTCCAGTGTTTATTACATGTCTTTGTCAAATAAATGGCTTCCCGCTGTTATTAAGTCTTCGCTAGCAGTTTTCACACATTTAGAAAATCTTCGAATAATATCAAGTACAAGTCTTTGCTTTGTCAAATAAATGGCTTCCCGCTTTTCAAAGTATTCGCTAGCAGTTAACAGACATTCGACAATCTTCGAAGAATATCAAGGGATCGGCATTCCCTCCTCAAACTAATTCTCATGTGTTTATTACATGTCTTTGTCAAATAAATGGCTTCCCGCTGTTATTAAGTCTTCGCTAGCAGTTTTCACACATTTCGAAAATCTTCGAATAATATCAAGCGATCGATCGGCGTTCCTTCCTCAAACTTATTATCCTGTGTTTATTGCATGTCTTTGTCAAATAATGGCTTCCCGCTGTTATTAAGCCTACGCTAGCAGTTTTCTGACACATTTCGAAAATCTTCGAAGAAAATCAAGCGATCGGCATTCCCTCCTCAAACTAATTCTCCCGTGTTTAGTACAAGTCTTTGCTTTGTCAAATAAATGGCTTCCCGCTTTTCTAAGTATTCGCTAGCAGTTAACACACATTCGACAATCTTCGAAGAATATCAAGCGATCGGCATTCCCTCCTCAAACTAATTCTCCCGTGTTTAGTACAAGTCTTTGCTTTGTGAAATAAATGGCTTCCCGCTGTTTAAAAGTATTGGCTAGCAGTTAACACACATTCGAAAATCTTCAAGGAATATCAAGCGATCAGCATTCATTCCCCAAACTTATATTCTGTCTAATACAAGTCTTTGTCAAATAAATGGCTTCTCGCTGTTCCAGCTGTTATTTTGCCCTGGATCAGACGTTACCGTCCGTCAAACCGTTTATTTTGCATCTGTTCGCGAACAGCGTGTTCGCGAACAGTCTATATGTTCGCGAATTTCGCGAACGTCGGTCGCGAATTTCGCGAACGCTGTTCGCGAAAGTTTCGCGAACAGTGTCCCTATGTTCGTGAGCGGTACTGTATATTGTATGTCCCTGAGCATAGAATATCTGGTTTGTTGTACTTATATTGTATGTCCCTTGGCATAGAATATCTGGTTTGTTGTACTTATATTGTATGTCCCTTGGCATAGAATATCTGGTTTGTTGTACTTATATTGTATGTCCCTGGCATAGAATATCTGGTTTGTTGTACTTATATTGTATGTCTCTGGCATAGAATATCTGGTTTGTTGTACTTATATTGTATGTCCCTGAGCATAGAATATCTGTTTTGTTGTACTTTTATTGTATGTTCCTGGGCATAGAATATCTGGTTTGTTGTACTTATATTGTATGTCCATGGGCATAGAATATCTGGTTTGTTGTACTTATATTGTATGTCCCTTGGCATAGAATATCTGGTTTGTTGTACTTATATTTTATGACGCATAGAATATCTGGTTTGTTGTACTTATATTGTATGTCCCTTGGCATAGAATATCTGGTTTGTTGTACTTATATTGTATGTCCCTGGGCATAAAATATCTGGTTTGTTGTAATTATATTGTTTGTCCCTTGGCATAGAATATCTGGTTTGTTGTACTTATATTGTATGTTCCTGGGCATAGAATATCTGGTTTGTTGTACTTATATTGTATGTCCCTTGGCATAGAATATCTGGTTTGTTGTACTTATATTGTATGTCCCTGAGCATAGAATATCTGGTTTGTTGTACTTATATTGTATGTCCCTGAGCATAGAATATCTGGTTTGTTGTACTTATATTGTATGTCTCTGGCATAGAATATCTGGTTTGTTGTACTTATATTGTATGTCCCTGAGCATAGAATATCTGTTTTGTTGTACTTTTATTGTATGTTCCTGGGCATAGAATATCTGGTTTGTTGTACTTATATTGTATGTCCATGGGCATAGAATATCTGGTTTGTTGTACTTATATTGTATGTCCCTTGGCATAGAATATCTGGTTTGTTGTACTTATATTTTATGACGCATAGAATATCTGGTTTGTTGTACTTATATTGTATGTCCCTTGGCATAGAATATCTGGTTTGTTGTACTTATATTGTATGTCCCTGGGCATAAAATATCTGGTTTGTTGTAATTATATTGTATGTCCCTTGGCATAGAATATCTGGTTTGTTGTACTTATATTGTATGTTCCTGGGCATAGAATATCTGGTTTGTTGTACTTATATTGTATGTCCCTTGGCATAGAATATCTGGTTTGTTGTACTTATATTGTATGCCCCTGAGCATAGAATATCTGGTTTGTTGTACTTATGTTGTATGTCCCTTGGCATAGAATATCTGGTTTGTTGTACTTATATTGTATGTCCCTGAGCATAGAATATCTGGTTTGTTGTACTTATATTGTATGTCCCTTGGCATAGAATATCTGGTTTGTTGTACTTATATTGTATGTCTCTGGCATAGAATATCTGGTTTGTTGTACTTATATTGTATGTCCCTGAGCATAGAATATCTGTTTTGTTGTACTTTTATTGTATGTTCCTGGGCATAGAATATATGGTTTGTTGTACTTATATTGTATGTCCATGGGCATAGAATATCTGGTTTGTTGTACTTATATTGTATGTCCCTTGGCATAGAATATCTGGCTTGTTGTACTTATATTTTATGACGCATAGAATATCTGGTTTGTTGTACTTATATTGTATGTCCCTTGGCATAGAATATCTGGTTTGTTGTACTTATATTGTATGTCCCTGGGCATAAAATATCTGGTTTGTTGTAATTATATTGTATGTCCCTTGGCATAGAATATCTGGTTTGTTGTACTTATATTGTATGTTCCTGGGCATAGAATATCTGGTTTGTTGTACTTATATTGTATGTCCCTTGGCATAGAATATCTGGTTTGTTGTACTTATATTGTATGTCCCTGAGCATAGAATATCTGGTTTGTTGTACTTATGTTGTATGTCCCTGAGCATAGAATATCTGGTTTGTTGTACTTATATTGTATGTCTCTGGCATAGAATATCTGGTTTGTTGTACTTATATTGTATGTCCCTGAGCATAGAATATCTGTTTTGTTGTACTTTTATTGTATGTTCCTGGGCATAGAATATCTGGTTTGTTGTACTTATATTGTATGTCCATGGGCATAGAATATCTGGTTTGTTGTACTTATATTGTATGTCCCTTGGCATAGAATATCTTGTTTGTTGTACTTATATTTTATGACGCATAGAATATCTGGTTTGTTGTACTTATATCGTATGTCCCTTGGCATAGAATATCTGGTTTGTTGTACTTATATTGTATGTCCCTGGGCATAAAATATCTGGTTTGTTGTAATTATATTGTATGTCCCTTGGCATAGAATATCTGGTTTGTTGTACTTATATTGTATGTTCCTGGGCATAGAATATCTGGTTTGTTGTACTTATATTGTATGTCCCTTGGCATAGAATATCTGGTTTGTTGTACTTATATTGTATGTCCCTGAGCATAGAATATCTGGTTTGTTGTACTTATGTTGTATGTCCCTTGGCATAGAATATCTGGTTTGTTGTACTTATATTGTATGTCCCTGAGCATAGAATATCTGGTTTGTTGTACTTATATTGTATGTCCCTGGGCATAGAATATCTGGTTTGTTGTACTTATATTGTATGTCCCTTGGCATAGAACATCTGGTTTGTTGTACTTATATTGTATGTCCATGGGCATAGAATATCTGGTTTGTTGTACTTATATTGTATGTCCCTTGGCATAGAATATCTGGTTTGTTGTACTTATATTTTATGTCGCATAGAATATCTGGTTTGTTGTACTAATATTGTATGTCCCTGAGCATAGAATATCAGGTTTGTTGTACTTATATTGTATGACCTTTGTGGCACAGGAGGAAGATTACCCTGGAGCTATCAATCTGTGCCTTGAGTGTGAAAAAGCAGCTCGATCCTACAAGCATTACTTGTGTATAAGGTGAAAAACTACTGAACACCTTTTTTTTAATAAAGCCTTTAATTTTTACCTAATGATGAATGTCTATTTTTAGTGAACTGAGCTCAAACCTCCAAGAAACACTAATCGATATTGAGGTAAACATTGAGGGAAGTTTATGCATGACTGAGAAAAAGCCACTATTGCTTGACGTATTATGCAACACCTACTTAATGAACTTACATTCATGAATGAGTGTGTAAGCACTGTCACTAAAGACCTTATCACTGTCCAGTCTCCTTTATGGTTCTTTTGCGATCCACTGTTCCTAAGTTCTGGAGTTGGCTTTTAGTACATCTCACAGAGGCGGATTATTTTTTTTCGGGGTTTGATTCAACATTTGGCTCTCTGTCTCACACAGACACAAATTCCTATCTTAGATGGCAGTTGTTAGTGATATAATGTTCACAAATGAAGAAAACACTTTATTGTTTGCTGCCCTACCTGGGTCCCAAGCTCCTTCATTCTCTGAGCACTTTGTTGAAAATATAATGCAGCAAAAGAGATGGAACTTTCCTTGGCAGGCCAAGAGGGGGGTTTAAACCACCTAAGTCGTCCCCCTTGATCCGTTACTGCCTCAAAAAGCCCAAACAAGCTGACCTTGAGGAAGCCCTTATCACTAGGCTATCATACCAGGAACTCCATGTTATCCTTTTTTGTCATGTTTAGAAACAATTGAGTGTAGCTCTGACTAGGACATGTTGTGACTTTGACGCTGCACATTACGAGAGACTTCAGACGGCTTTCAGATACCTTGGCAAGACCCAGGTATGAGCGTTTCTACTTTGCTGTATTAAGGTCTAAAAAGACTACCAATTTGGGTTGAACTTGGGTAGGTAAAAGGTCTTTCTTGTCTCTGTCCTGTAAAATATGGTACATAGTATGTTTTCTAACAATGCTTGCTATTGTGTATCTAGATTGCAATGGACCAGATGATAATCCATTTTATGAATCATATCAATCAAGTCTCATTTGCAGTAATCAACAATCATTTGGAGGTACAGTTCATTTCGTATAGCAAGTTATAAATTATATATTCATTCTTGATTGTATGCTGCTGATGGTAGCAGTAGATATTATAAATAAAAATAATTAAGAGAAAAAGATTATGCATTTGGTGTTGTGTTGGCAGGGGGATGCATCTGACTGCATCACGGATGATGGTCAACAGCATGTCCACTACAGTGGGCTTTGCAAGGTGATGGGATACACAAACACTCTTAGCCCTACCAACCCACACACACAGTAGCCCTACCAACCCACACATACAGTAGCCCCACCAACCCACACACACAGTAGCCCCACCAACCCACACACCATACAGTAGCCCTACCAACCCACACACAGTAGCCCTACCAACCCACACATACAGTAGCCCTACCAACCCACACATACAGTAGCCCTACCAACCCACATACAGTAGCCCTATCAACCCACACATACAGTAGCCCTACTAACCCACACATACAGTAGCCCTACCAACCCACACATACAGTAGCCCTACCAACCCACACATACAGTAGCCCTACCAACTCACACATACAGTAGCCCTACCAACCCACACATACAGTAGCCCTACCAACCCACACATACAGTAGCCCTACCAACCCACACATACAGTAGCCCTACCAACCCACACACACACAGTAGCCCCACCAACCCACACATACAGTAGCCCTACCAACCCACACATACAGTAGCCCCACCAACCCACACATACAGTAGCCCTACTAACCCACACATACAGTAGCCCTACCAACCCACACATACAGTAGCCCTACCAACCCACACATACAGTAGCCCCACCAACCCACACATACAGTAGCCCTACCAACCCACACATACAGTAGCCCTACCAACCCACACATACAGTAGCCCTACCAACCCACACATACAGTAGCCCCACCAACCCACACATACAGTAGCCCTACCAACCCACACACACACAGTAGCCCCACCAACCCACACATACAGTAGCCCTACCAACCCACACATACAGTAGCCCTACCAACCCACACATACAGTAGCCCTACCAACCCACACATACAGTAGCCCTACCAACCCACACATACAGTAGCCCTACCAACCCACACATACAGTAGCCCTACCAACCCACACATACAGTAGCCCTACCAACCCACACATACAGTAGCCCTACCAACCCACACACACACAGTAGCCCCACCAACCCACACATACAGTAGCCCTACCAACCCACACATACAGTAGCCCCACCAACCCACACATACAGTAGCCCTACTAACCCACACATACAGTAGCCCTACCAACCCACACATACAGTAGCCCTACCAACCCACATACAGTAGCCCTACCAACCCACACATACAGTAGCCCTACCAACCCACACATACAGTAGCCCTACCAACCCACACATACAGTAGCCCTACCAACCCACACACACACAGTAGCCCCACCAACCCACACATACAGTAGCCCTACCAACCCACACATACAGTAGCCCCACCAACCCACACATACAGTAGCCCTACCAACCCACACATACAGTAGCCCTACCAACCCACGCATACGGTAGCCCCACCAACCCACACATACAGTAGCCCTACCAACCCACACATGCAGTAGCCCTACCAACCCACACATACAGTAGCCCTACCAACCCACACATACAGTAGCCCTACCAACCCACACATACAGTAGCCCTACCAACCCACACATACAGTAGCCCTACCAACCCACATACAGTAGCCCTACCAACCCACACATACAGTAGCCCTACCAACCCACACATACAGTAGCCCTACCAACCCACATACAGTAGCCCTACCAACCCACACATACAGTAGCCCTACCAACCCACACATACAGTAGCCCTACCAACCCACACATACAGTAGCCCTACCAACCCACACACACACAGTAGCCCCACCAACCCACACATACAGTAGCCCTACCAACCCACACATACAGTAGCCCCACCAACCCACACATACAGTAGCCCTACTAACCCACACATACAGTAGCCCTACCAACCCACACATACAGTAGCCCTACCAACCCACACATACAGTAGCCCTACCAACCCACACATACAGTAGCCCTACCAACCCACATACAGTAGCCCTACCAACCCACACATACAGTAGCCCCACCAACCCACACATACAGTAGCCCCACCAACCCACACATACAGTAGCCCTACCAACCCACACATACAGTAGCCCCACCAACCCACACATACAGTAGCCCTACTAACCCACACATACAGTAGCCCTACCAACCCACACATACAGTAGCCCTACCAACCCACACATACAGTAGCCCTACCAACCCACACATACAGTAGCCCTACCAACCCACATACAGTAGCCCTACCAACCCACACATACAGTAGCCCTACCAACCCACACATACAGTAGCCCTACCAACCCACACATACAGTAGCCCTACCAACCACACAGTAGCCCTACTAACCCACACATACAGTAGCCCTACCAACCCACACATACAGTAGCCCTACCAACCCACACATACAGTAGCCCTACCAACTCACACATACAGTAGCCCTACTAACCCACACACACACAGTAGCCCTACCAACCCACACACACAGTAGCCCTACCAACCCACACATACAGTAGCCCTACCAACCCACACACCATACAGTAGCCCTACCAACCCACACACAGTAGCCCTTTCAACCCACACATACAGTAGCCCTACCAACTCACACATACAGTAGCCCTACCAACCCACACATACAGTAGCCCTACCAACCCACACATACAGTAGCCCTACCAACCCACACATACAGTAGCCCCACCAACCCACACATACAGTAGCCCCACCAACCCACACATACAGTAGCCCTACCAACCCACACATACAGTAGCCCTACCAACCCACACATACAGTAGCCCCACCAACCCACACATACAGTAGCCCTACCAACCCACACATACAGTAGCCCTACCAACCCACGCATACGGTAGCCCTACCAACCCACACATACAGTAGCCCTACCAACCCACACATACAGTAGCCCTACCAACCCACACATACAGTAGCCCTACCAACCCACACATACAGTAGCCCTACCAACCCACACATGCAGAAGCCCTACCAACCCACACATCCAGTAGCCCTACCAACCCACACATACAGTAGCCCTACCAACCCACACATACAGTAGCCCTACCAACCCACACATGCAGAAGCCCTACCAACCCACACATACAGTAGCCCTACCAACCCACACACCATACAGTAGCCCTACCAACCCACACACAGTAGCCCTTTCAACCCACACATACAGTAGCCCTACCAACTCACACATACAGTAGCCCTACCAACCCACACATACAGTAGCCCTACCAACCCACACATACAGTAGCCCTACCAACCCACACATACAGTAGCCCCACCAACCCACACATACAGTAGCCCCACCAACCCACACATACAGTAGCCCTACCAACCCACACATACAGTAGCCCTACCAACCCACACATACAGTAGCCCCACCAACCCACACATACAGTAGCCCTACCAACCCACACATACAGTAGCCCTACCAACCCACGCATACGGTAGCCCTACCAACCCACACATACAGTAGCCCTATCAACCCACACATACAGTAGCCCTACCAACCCACACATCCAGTAGCCCTACCAACCCACACACACACAGTAGCCCCACCAACCCACACACACACAGTAGCCCCACCAACCCACACTTACAGTAGCCCTACCAACCCACACATACAGTAGCCCTACCAACCCACACATACAGTAGCCCTACCAACCCACACATGCAGAAGCCCTACCAACCCACACATCCAGTAGCCCTACCAACCCACACATGCAGAAGCCCTACCAACCCACACATCCAGTAGCCCCTCCAACACCATTTGCTGTTGCACTGACATCCACTGGAATCCTGAAATGGAAGCGGAAAAAAACAAGATATTGCCTGCATTCTACCAAACCTCAAGCAAATTCCGACCCCTCACTCCGCATCTTGACCGTCATGCACCAAGCACTTCTTCAAGCTCGCAAAAATGCATCGCACGGCGTCTTGGTCCGAGACTGTACCAACACACTGATAGCCCTACCAACACACTCATTCTTGAATATTTTGTTTCTCATTCTTAAAGACATAAATTTTCTTGATATATTAACATATTTATGCTTTGATGTTACCCTTTCTAGAAAGTTGGTGTGGATCAATTCACTCCTTGCCTTTTGGATCTTTGCAAGGTGGGTCACCAACCATTTTCACATATCCTCCTTGTGGATTCTAGACTGCAGGCACTTTTGTATGAAATAACACCATCATCTTTACAGTCATTGTGGTCCGTTATGCTGAACTACCATAAAGTCATGCAATGGCATGAGCGGTATGATCCGGCTATGCATGTAACCGGAAGTGACATCACAGGTGACGGCACTGATGATGAGAAGAATGCTGAAGCCACCTATAACAGAAACTATATTAGACAGAAACTGGATCATGGGCTCAATAGGATTTGGAAGGTATGCTCTTGTGCGCTTTTTTTTTAAATGAGCCATTCTCTATCAGGAAGCCTAGGTGGTGCTGTTGGCAGAGCGTCGCTCTTTAGTGCCTGTGCCTTTCACCACTGGTTTCTGAGTTTGATTTCCGGTTCCAACATGTGTTGAGTTAGTTGGTCTTGCCTTTGCTCCGAGGGTTTCTCTCCCGGTTCTCTTGTTTTCCTCCCTCCAAAAATTTATTTATTTATTTATTTTCCTTATTAACCTCCTTATTAAAACTGCGAAAACAAGCATTGTTACATGGATCACGTTAATAAAAAGGACCCGTTTGACTGAAGATGTAGTTTGTCTTTTTAGTCATTTTCAAATAATTTTTGGTGATTCATTAAACACAGCTTTGAAAAACCCAAAGACAATATTTGAAAACTTAATCTGTCTTCCAACAGAACTACTAATAACTCAAGCAATCCAAGAAGTAAATTTTGATACTTTTAATGATCCCGTCCAGGACAATTCTTTTTGTGACATGGCCCATTATAAACCAGGATCGTAGCAGAGGGTGGGGCACTGGGGGCACGTGCCCCCCCCCACTATTTTAAAAAAATTATAAGCAAATGACCAGTAGGGGCGTGGCTGTGCCCCCCACTATTTTCTTAATGTTTCTGTATTGTGCCCCCCCCCCCCCCCAATAATCCGAGGCCTGCTACGGCTATGTAAACCACAGTCTTTGGGTTCTCGTCAGTGTGGAGTATTGTTAAAGAGACTTTGTTACATGACTCAACTTTGTTTAGGAGGTGCAGGAGCGGATCAAGGCCCATTTGCTAGGAACTGATCTCTCCTATTTCAAGTACGATGATTTCATCTACGTTCTCGATTTAGTGAACAGGTAAGGATATCTAAATTGGAAATTTTGCATACTTGACTACTTTACTGTTTGATTGCTTCCTTTATTGCATTGTTTATTGCAACATTGCTTTGAAAATCAGTCTTTCAAAATACACGGTATATACATGAATTTTTACATAGAGGTAAATAGTCAGTTGTTATTATATAAGCATATATTTGAACACATATCAGCTCATAGGCGTGTGGGTATAGGGTCTTTGCAGGGGGCACGTAGCTAAGGGTTGCCACAAGAAAAATCAACAAGCTTGCCGCAATGGGGTCAGTACGCAGCTCTTACAAGCTGCAATTTGATTGGGCAAATGAACAATATCCGCACCTCGACACAAAGAACGAGAAGAATAGAGACAAAAGAACTCCTTTGTAGAACAAAGATAATAGGAGACAAAGCAGCTGCGTACTTACTCGCCGCAATGCAGGCCCGTACCCAATTGGGGGGGGGGGTGCAGGGGGTGGGTTCACACCCCCCACAATGGCGAAATTCCACTTCCGGTTCGCAATAGATGGCTATTTGTAGATAAAACTATTAAGTACAAGTGAATTTGATAATAAAAGGCATTTAAGTCAAACTTTTTTGTAGCCAAATCCGATAATAAGTATCCCGTGGAAATACTACAACAACATTAAAAAATCCCTTTTTGTTCTTTCGGGGGTGGTCAGATTTTTATCAGAAAACTAAAAAACTAGGTCAACTTTTTCAGATTTCGCACTCCCCCAAGAAAAATCCTGGTCGTTAACTTGTGTTGTCTTTTATAGGTTGATCGCGGTCGGTGGTGAGTTCTGCAGTAGCAAGGCCGAGGATCTGCACGAATCTATTCGGACTCAAACTGTCAAGTATTTCAAGAACTATCACAGGTTAGTGAATCATCCAGGCTCTTCCCTCAAGGGTCACGATAGTGTGATAAATATACGTACGTGGCTGTCACGCTTTCAGATGTACTTGATGCTTTTGCCATGTTATTGTAAACGACGCTGCCACAGTGAATCACGATCAAATGGAAAAAGGAAATCCTCACATGCCAGTCAAAAGTGAATTGGTGGGAACTGCCTGTTGGGTGCTTTGGGCACTCTGAGCGGGGATAATGATCTATTTATTTTTCATAAAAACTTGCCTCCCTGCCCTGTATTGCACATGTTTCGATCCTATCCGAAATTTCCGAAATATCCAATCCTGGGCGGGTGGAGTTAGCCTTTTTTTATCTTATTGTCCCCAGAATAAGTGTATCAGAGTGAGCCGCCTTTCTCACATTCATTGATTATCGGATGTATAAGTGAACATCTATATTACAAAAGGAAGGATGGTGTTGGGATTATTTATCTCTCTTAAAAGTGAAAGAAAAGAAGTAAAGGAAGGATTTTATTTCTCTTGATAGGTCCCGTATGGAGGAGCTGCGTATGTTCCTTGAGAACGAGGCCTGGCAGCTGTGCCCTGTCAAGATCACCTTCAAGATCCTGGACCTTCAGGTCTGCATCACGTGACCTTAATGGTCTGTATCATGTGACATAACTGGTTTGTATCACATGACCTTACTGGTCTGCATCACGTGACCTTACTTGTCTGTATCGCGTGACATAACTGGTTTGTATCACATGACCTTAATGGTCTGCATCACGTGACCTTAATGGTCTGTATCACGTGACATAACTGGTCTGTATGACATGAGCTTACTGATTCAGGTCGGTACCCGCGTGACTTTGCTGATTTAGGTCTCTATTACCCGGTCATGTGACCCTACTTATTCAGGTTTTTATCACATGGCCTTACTGGTTTAGGGCTGTATCACGTGACCTCACTGATTCAGGTCTGTGACTGCTAGATTGATCGATAGAATGCTTTCAAGAAAAAGTTTTCCAATAGATATTACGTAGTATTTGTAAGTATAACTCAGTGTGTAATGTATCCACCGCTTGCTCGTTGCATATGACAGGAGTTCCGCTTTTTGAAAAACCAACTTCTGCCATCGTCCAAGACCCATAAGCGGACACCATCAGGGACAATGCAAGCTCCACCCGACACAGGTATTGTAATCTCGGCACCATTTTTATCCACATATGACAAGAAAAAATATCCTTATTATCTACTTGATTTTTCTGTTCCAGCCTTCTTCACGCGCTATGCGACCACAGGAAACCCTTTCGATGATGTTTACGTGGAAGATGAAGGCGAAGACGTCATGGCCCATAATGGGGTCAGAAATCATTTTATCCCATGCTCTCATCAGGCATTGGGCTATATAATTCTATATATTGAGTTACTTATTGAGACTTAAGTGGCTCCCTTTAATTTTATTGCCCGTTATTTTAATGGCAGTATTTGCTTCGTTCGTTCTACTAAACACTACTTAACTACTTTCCCGTGCTATTGAAAACGGACATTTAAATGTCCGTTTTCGCTCCTTTCTTAGCATTATTTATTCCCTCAATTACCGCAATTATAATGTCTCGTTTTTTGCTTCGCTCCTTAGCTTGACGGAGATTTGAATGACAATGACAAACGAGGTGTAAATGAGGACGAGGATGACGATGAAGACGATGAAGACATCCCAGGTTAGTGTCTCGTTCCTAATCTTTGTATCAAAAATGCAGTGATTAGCATATTGGGAGTGTACGTGCGGAGGTGGTGGGTGATTGGTGCGGGAAGAAGAATATAGGGAGGATGTTGTGATGGGTGCGTGAAGCACAGTAGCCAAGAGTATTGTCAAAATTTGACTTTTCGCCTATTATGTTTTGCGATTTCCCGCCGTAATTTTGAGGTGTGTTGTGCAGAGGAGCTGAAACTGGACTATGTGGATGAGCGGACTGGCGAAATTCCTGCAGGCAAGAGCAGCGAGTCTCACATGCACAGCAGAAAGAACCAGCAGTTCCTGTCTCGCGTACCATGCATTACCAACACCACACTTAATGTACTTAGAGTATTTGGTAAGTCACCATCACCACCAACCATTGTCACCAACACCATACTTAAATCATCATTACCACTACCACCATCACGAACACCATATTTAATCACCATTACCACTGTCATCACCATCTATTTCTTAAGTGTGTCCCATTCTAACCAATCACTTTAATCAAGCTGGTTTTTAAGATCAAGGTTTATTGAATTTAATTTGTCTTCGGTAGGAAAGTACATGCAAATGATGAATGTGCTGAAGCCAATTGCGTTCGATGTTGTAATCTGTATGTCTCAGCTTTTCGACTACTACCTTTTTGCAGTAAGTTACCTATTGTTGAATAGTCTAGGTACATAGTGAGAATGGTCTAAATTAGTCCAGGATTTTGATATTTTTTTTATATTTATCGTAGGTCACGTCGTTTTTCTCCCCCGAGGTTCTGGTGAGTAACTATTTCATAATATAATCCTTCTATTTCAGGAAATACTTGGCCCAAGCTGAACGATTTTCCCGTGGTATTCATATAAAAGCTTAATGTTACTCAATGCTTTCCTCAATGCTGTTTCTGCCGGTACCTATTCCACACCTTCCTCAATGACTTTGTTTTCTTAGGCGGATGGCAGCGCACATGGCCTCAGCATTAAACTACGTACGACCCTCAAACGCATTGCAGATAACCTCATCTTGAATCCTGATGCAGATCCAAGTTTACATGCAGCCGAGAATGACATGAAGGTATTTATGTGCAACACGCTACACGCTAATATAATAAGCGAATGTCGACATGAATGCATCATGCATAATAACACTGTGAGAGTTCCCTGACTTAATCCTTAGTGCCTACCCCTTACCCACCCTCTAACCTCTATTATGTTGTGAGGGTTCTATAACTTATGCCTTGGTACCCACCTTCATACCTTCCTTATGTCTTGTAGGGGTCCTCTGGATAATGCTTTGCGTATAAAAGCCCCCACCTTCATACCTTCCTTATGTCTTTTAAGGGTCCTCTGGATAATGCTTTGCGTATAATAGCCCTTACCTTCATACCTTCCTTATGTCTTGTAGGGGTCCTCTGGATAATGCTTTTCGTATAATAGCCCCCACCTTCATACCTTCCTTATGTCTTGTAGGGGTCCTCTGAATAATGCTTTGCATATAATAGCCCCCACCTTCATACCTTCCTTATGTCTTGTAGGGGTCCTCTGGATAATGCTTTGCGTATAATAGCCCCCACCTTCATACCTTCCTTATGTCTTTTAAGGGTCCTCTGGATAATGCTTTGCGTATAATAGCCCACACCTTCATACCTTCCTTATGTCTTTTAAGGGTCCTCTGGATAATGCTTTGCGTATAATAGCCCCCACCTTCATACCTCCCTTATGTCTTGTAGGGGTCCTCTGGATAATGCTTTGCGTATAATAGCCCACACCTTCATACCTTCCTTATGTCTTGTAGGGGACCTCTGTATAATGCTTTGCGTATAATGGATCCCCAACCATCACCTCCCCTATGTTTTCTCTTGCTTCTCAGACTTATCAGTGCCTGTAATAGGTCCACTATCCGTACCTATCACCTCCTTTGTGTAGGTCCCCCTCCACCCTCTCCCACCCCCTTTATGTGTTCTAACACTAATCATTGCGTATAAAAGGTCCCTTACTCCCACCCTCCCACCTCCCTCATGTGTCGTAACACTAATCATTGCGTATAAAAGGTCCCATATCCGTACCTTTCACCCATGGTGGACTTGACACGGGAAGACTCCATGTTTGGATTAGCAGAACGAATCCTTGCCACAGAGTCCCTGTGAGTATTACTCAGAAAGTGTTTCACCGCTTCGTTACTTACTATGGCTTATACTGCATTCTAAATTCTGAAAATGAGTCGAAATGAAATGAAAAATCCACCTAGTCCACCTTTCAAATATGGTTGCACTCGGAGATGCATGGGAATAAAAGAATTAAGCAAATAAGCGCAAAAATCAAATGCAGGTTTGGGAAGCTGACTTTCAGGACGTTCCCATAAAGCACTGCGGGCTACAACACAGATTTGCGAGTGCAACCATATTTGAAACAGGTGTATACAGATATACACCTTTTGTCTTTCCATCAGAATTTGATAGCTACAACAAAAGGTTGTATTTATTGCTCAAACAAACTGTTCACAGTGGCAATGTATTTTTAGCGTCTTCCTAGCCAAGCAATTCGAGTTTCTCCACGGGCCTTTGGAAGCAATCATCCCGTCCAACAAACGTGCCTTCCTGTCCCAGTTCTACTCACAGGTATTCGTATCCCTCTGACAGTATACAGTCTTCTCGGATAAGAACACTAAACCAAAGGTCCCGTCAAGGTCTCTTCAAGCTGCACCATACTAATCTGAAGAACCACTGGCGTCTCAATAAACGCTTAGGCACTGAGCGCCCTCAATGACGCTTACTAACCATACACACACACGGTGAAGGTTATATAACTGGTAGAGGTTATATAACACTCTCTGATAGCCAGCCTTTAAACTTTCAAGCAGATGGAAGTACTATGTAACTAAGTTTTTTGTTCATGTATCTAGACTGTAAGTACGGCCCCTGAGATTCGCAGGCCAATATATCGTGCAGTGGCTACTCGATGTATTGGATATGAAAAGGTGAGTACTGCCCCTGATTTACATGCAAGGGATTTCTACGCGCCTGTTCAATGCGCATTAGTTTCTTCTAATATTTATCCCATTTATCCCATCGTATGCCACAGTGCCATGCAAGTAGTATAGTATGCACCGTATTAGACCATAATTTGGTGGGCAAGCTCCAAATTCGACCACATTCGATCACTGTTCCCACATAGGTGGGAACTTTCCCACCTATTTTGACAACCATATTAACAGCAAATTCGTTGCTTTCTATACTACTTATACAAATGCAGATCAAGTGATTCCTTTGCGAAATCTATTACACGCCATTAGAAAAATTAGGTATTATTAAGATTTAAAAAAGTGTTGTCTTTGTCAGACTTTACAATTGATGACGACCGTGAAGTGGGACATCAAGGAGATAATGTCACAGCATAATGCTTTCGTGGATATCTTAGTGCGGGTAAGGGCATCTAGAGTAAAGGCTAATCTTTATTGTCGTTAGGTTTAGCTTGACATCGTAGGGTAACGTTTAGGCAGTGTCTTCGGGGTATTGGTAGACATCATAGAGTAAGGCCTATCTTACTATCCGAGGTATAGGTTGACATCCTTGGGTAAGGCCTATCTTACTATCCGAGGTATAGGTTGACATCATTAGGTAAGGCCTATCTTACTATTCGAGGTATGGGTTGACATCCTGGGGTAAGGCCTATCTTACTATCCGAGATATTTGTAGACATCCTGGGGTAAGGTCTATCTTACTATCCGAGGTATAGGTAGACATCCTGGGGTAAGGCCTATCTTACCATCCGAGGTATGGGTAGACATCCTTGGGTAAGGCCTATCTTACTATCCGAGGTATGGGTTGACATCCTGGGGTAAGGCCTATCTTACTATCCGAGGTATGGGTTGATTTCCTGGGGTAAGGCCTATCTTACTATCTGAGGTATGGGTTGGCATCCTGGGGTAAGGCCTATCTTACTGTCCGAGGTATGGGTTGACAAGCAAAGGCAATTCAAAAATCACTGCGCTGTTAAGATATTTTAATATTTAGGAATATTTTAGTGGCTTAGATCAAGCAACCTCTCTAGTATTCTTATTCACGATTTTCTTCTTAAAGGAATTTCAAGTATTCAGTATGCGACTGACTCAGTTATCAAAGTAAGACCATCTCTTTTTTTATTCTTCCTCATCTTCCTTTTCATCTTTTAATTGTTCTATGCCTTTTTGTTATCAGGCGTATCCCAGTTCCAAAAGAGGCGTATGGTGTGTTATGGGACCACTGTATCCGTCTGGCCAACAGAACGTTTGTGGAAGGGTAAGGAAATGGTTTTAAGTTGCTTTTTTTGCTCATCATAAAATCCTCTCGCCGTTCTTGTAATTGTGGTCGTCTTCTTAATTGACTAGTTGATCCCATCCCTAATTTACGCTCTTCTACAGTTTTGCTAGTGCTAAGAAGTGCAGTAACGAGGGGCGTGCTTTGATGCAGTTGGATTTTCAACAGTATTTGATGAAACTCGAGAAACTCACCGATATCAGGTAGAATATAGCGGTTTCAGATCACACGCGGCCGTCGCCTTAAAAAAAATCTACTATTTGACTTTTGCTGTAGCGCGCTGTCAATCAATATGCTCTTGACCAATCATAGTCCAAAGCAAGGCCTTCCTGATAGCGTGGCGAGTACAAGTTTCAGCTTGTGCATTTTCCGCTCAGCGCCGAGCTTTTGGCTGTTATGTAGTTAGAAATCTATTTCCCTGTTTGAGATTCGATCTACTGCCACACTTTGGCCTGGTGAATTATCATAATATCTTAAACTAGAAGTCACAGTACAGTAAGAATGCCATGTGTTGTCCATCGGCATCAAATTTATTTCGCTTTTCCTTTTCTTTGATTTTCTTTGTGGTGAACCTTGAACGTCTAGCGTGTTTTCATACAAAAACAGCACCTTTCTTTCGTATGAACGTTCTGGCTATTTGATAAACTGACCTGCCTTCGTGTCTCAATAAAATAACTCTCAAGAAATTAGCTAATGCTTTGGCCATTTGGAACTATAAGTGAGCGGAAAATGCACAGGCTGAAACTTGTACTTGCCAAACTCGCCCCGCCATCACAATGGCCTTGCTTTGTACTGTTATTGGTCAAGAGCATATTGTGTGACAGCGCACTACCGCAAAAGTCAAATAATGCCGTAGATTTTGATTTTCTTTTTGATGGCGAAGGCCGCGTGTGATCTGAAACCTCTATAAGTAAGATCGTACTTTATGAGCGATGAAGAAGCATAGACGGGGCAAGAAGTGGGTGCATTGGGTCTAAATTTATTGCCCCCTCCCCCATCAATAGATTTTGGATGTGGCCATGATTTCTATAGCATAGCCCATCCTATTCCTACTCTATGATTGTGGTTTTGATCACTTCGCTCTTCGAGCTTAAAGCTTATTATTTTTAAATAGGCCAATACCTGACCGCGAGTACGTCGAGACTTACATTAAAGCTTTCTACCTGACCGAAAACGAGATGGAGAGATGGATTAGAGAACACAAGGTACTATACCGTGAATGATCTAATAAACGCCTCCTTCTAATGAACGCCCCCCCTAAACTTACAAGTTTGTAATGAACGCTCCTCTCAAATAAAACTGGTGACAATGCGGCTTTAACCCCACTTTCCATGTTCCTCTACCTGCTCTTAATTCCACTTTCCATGTTCGTCTACCTGCTCAACCCCACTTTCCATGTTCGTCTACCTGCTCTCAACTTTACTTTCCATGTTCCTCTACCTGCTCTTAATTCCACTTTCCATGTTCGTCTACCTGCTCAACCCCACTTTCCATGTTCGTCTACCTGCTCTCAACTTTACTTTCCATGTTCGTCTACCTGCTCTAAACCCTACTTTCCATGTTCCTCTACCTGCTCTAAACCCTACTTTCCATGTTCGTCTACCTGCTCTTAACCCCACTTTCCATGTTCGTCTACCTGCTCTTAACCCTACTTTCCATGTTCCTCTACCTGCTCTTAACCCCACTTTCCATGTTCCTCTACCTGCTCTTAACCCCACTTTCCGTGTTCGTCTTACCTCCACCTCTACCTTTGTTATTGTTTAAAAAAAATAAGCACCTGAAAATAAAATCATTACCTTTCTTATCAAATTCAATGAAAAATATCGCAACAGCTTCCCCAAAATCACCAGATGGAAATTGATGCTTTCTCGCACTTGGTACTTTCCTTTGATGACGAAATCGCTCCTGCCGTTACAGTAACTCCTATTCTTATTTTAAGGAATATTCGAGTAAGCACCTGACTAGTTTGGTGACATGTGGTGTTGGCTCTCATATCACCAAGAAAGGTCGCCAGAAGCTGTTAGCAATTATAGAAGAGCACGAGAAAAATAAGCAAGTCAGATGACAAGGAATAAGAGGCACCAGAGTACCATTTATGGGAAACGTAATGGTGGCACAGGAGAGGTACCACTGTATGGTCAATAGGGAGACGTAACCACCACGTGACAATAGGAACGGACATCTTATGGTCACGGAACGGTCACGCGACGACACGTAACGGTCACGCTGCGGTCACGTAACCGTCACTTCGCAATCACGGAACTTTCGGTAACACCCCACAACACGTCATTGTCACGGTACGGTCATGTGACAAACACGTCACGGTCACGTGGTCACGATGGTTACATCACGACCGCATAACGGTCGGTACGGGCTTCACGCCACGAACATGGTCATTACACTACGCCACGACCACGGAATGGTCGGTAAGATCACCGTCACACAACGTGACCCAGTACGATCACGTCACGTCACGTCACGACTTAACGGTCAATACGGTACGGACGGATCTGTCATACCAAAGTTCTAATAATAAAAAATAAATGCAAAATTGATATAGTTTTGAACAAAATACGTGAGTTAGGGATTTCATACAAAGGAACGACTGTGTTTAGTACACGTTTTTCCATGGACTCTTTTTGAAAGTAGTTAGGCGAATAAAGTCATTATGTCCGTTTTGATTTTAATTCGTAGATCAAAGTAGGTAGAGGGTATTAGGTTTTGTTATATGACTGTACTAATTGATCACAATTGTATTATAGAAAAAATACTTTGACAGATTCTAACTTGTTTTGCGCTTGTTTTTGATCGATCCCCACTTGTTTTGCGCTTGTGTTTGACCGATTGTAACTTGTTTTGCGCTTTTTGACTGATTCTAACTTGTTTAACGCTTGTGTTTGATCGATTCTAACTTGTTTTGCGCTTGTGTTTGACCGATTCTAACCTGTTTTACACTAGTGTGTTTGATCGATTCTAACTTGTTTTACGCTGGTGTTTGATCGGTTCTCACTTGTGTTGCACGTCTAAGTAAAAAAACAACCTTATTATTTGCAGGTCTCGTTCCCGTGACGATCATACCAAACGTTTCACACATTTTCACAGAGCATGTCACATAAAATACAAATAAAGGAAATAAGGCCTTTTAAAAACTAGCAACACACGATTGCCACAATTTTACCTCCTCTCCCTTTCCTTTCCACACAATGTCCGACTTCCCGATCAATTACGCGCTGTAGATAGTTTTATTCAAGATCTTTATTCTCAAACGGCGAGTGTTAGTGTAATATAGTGAAGCTCTTTAAAAAGCGAGTTCGATATACATGGTCGACACTTCATGTTACAGTTCTCACCACTGCTGACATAGTGCTGTTTTACGGAACTTGTTGCTAGGATTACTGGATGGCTGGGTTCGTCAGTCGACAGCGGCCATGTTGATAAACGACTGGGTCAGGGGATAACACATTCGCACGGCAATTGTAACAGGAACATGCTGGATGATTGGCTATAATCAGTGTGCCTTGAAGAGACGACAGTATGCGATAGGAGATATTTGAAATTAGAAGAAGCCATTGTCGTGGCAGTGCTGACAATCACAGATGTCAATATAACGGACAGGTTCTATTGGCTCCTTGATTATGGGAATAGTCACGTGTGCTTGGTTATTGCTAGGTTTACCCCGAGGTCGGTTAACATGACGTGTTCTCCTGTAATAACGCTTGCGCTTTGGCTGTCTGAAACAAAAAATATATACCCATTTTTAGAAGAAGAAAAAACGTGTCGGTTCCATTCTTATCATGCCAAATTCATTTTATCCATTTGTATTATACAGCTAATGAACCGACCATTTAATATTTTTATTCCAATCGGAAAACATTAGTAGACCTATCATTTGGATTCGTAACTTCAATTCTCATGCAGTAACACGGCGTTTATAATACAAGCAGCAACAATCTCAACCGGGATCGGAACCTCCTATTGATTTAAGTTTTGGTCTTGCTAGAACGCCCGATTTGAAAAAAAAATGTGAGTTCGATGGGGTTTATGCAGAACAAATCGTGCATCAATCGAATTATTATAGAAAAAATTGAGTTCGATTACCAAACGTTGTATTAATTAGGCCAAGCAAAGGAACATCGTAATAAAACTTTCCAGACTTAATTTATTCAATTTCAAAATCCTGGTCATTTACAGAGTTATTTTTTTACCTTGGCTTTTTAGGTGTAGGTGTCTTCTTTGCGATGTCATCCGCCATTACAGGACCACACGCAATCAAGTCAAACTCCGTGACTTCAGTCAGCCTATAAAGTATAAACTCGTTATACAAGCCGGTTGTTTCTAAAAGGTCATGAAAAAGCATTCGAAAACAGTGCGTGTGTATGCTGCTGGGTAGTGGTAATAGAGGAAGGGACTGGCACACTCCCTGATCTACACTCCTAACCACCTCGTCAGACACACACCTAACCCTATTGGTGCACCCCCGTGGGCCACACCCCTAACCCTTTTGGTACACCCTCGTGGGCCACAACCCTAACCCTATTGGTACACCATCGTGGGCCACACCCCTAACCCTATTGGTACACCCTCGTGGGCCACACACCGAACCCTCTGAACCGCACTTCTAGCCCTTGGGTACCCAGGTAACGCCCTCGTTAATAAAGTTTATTGAATTAGCCGCCCTGGCTAATCCCTTGTTAGCCCTAGACAAAACTATGGGCGTCACTTACCAACGTGAGAGCTTCAGATGGATCATTTGAATGGCAAGCCGTGCAAGCAAACCAGCAGACAATACACCGAGAACCAGGAAGAGGTGGCTAGCTATCAGTTCCCCTACACTGACTGAGACTACCACCAATACTTGCGCCAATAGCAACACAGTTCCAAACGCAAATGCCGTGACACTGTAAACGACGTCTTCCCAGGATGCATCATCACTATTGAACCAATCAGCGAAGCCATTGTAGAGATCATTTAACCAATTTGGGAGCCCCTCGACAATGGCGCATGCTCCTTTTAAGATCTCTACAGTCCAGTCTGTAAGCCCCTCGTACCACGTCTCGCCGGTGATGTAGTAGCGTATTGTTGCATCTGTGATTGCCGAGAAGCTCATTGAAGTCTGACTGCTGATCCATGTGGGAGCGTGCTCCAGGAAATCCCACGTGTGGCGCATGCGCGGTATCTGAGTCATCAAGCTACAGCACAAGTCACACACTGAAAGAAAACATTGGTTGCAGCACACCTTGGCTCGTTCCCATAGCGACCAAATGTCAGTACGGTTATCAGTCGTCACGAAGCTATCCGCCAAGTCTTCTGTGTCAAGATGAAGGTCATATGACCTCTTTATGTTTGACGCTGAAATTAAAGAGAGCAATAAGTCATGTAATCGTATATGTAATCATATTGTCTGGCCAAGGGCTGTAGCTAAAAATAAACTTTGAAATGAGCAATAATATCTTATGAAAACACGGATTCCGACAATTGTAGTTTTTTAGATCCATGAGGCAAAGTTACTCGGTTGGTGGTTACGCATATGTTTCTAATCCTGTGGATCTGTTCGTTCACTTTTAGGTTTCTTTCTAAACGCGTGGCTATAGGTTGGCGTCAAAAGCGGTCGCGAACCTTAGACATACTTTTCATATTTTTTCTATTCCTGTGTGTGACTCTATACCTCTGTGGCTGGCCACACGTCGCCTGCTACACGTATTACTCGAATTCCATCCATCTTATTTTAATCAGGACGAGACTCCGAAATCGCCTGATACCTTAAAATCAGGCGATACCTTAAAATGTAGGGCGTCGCCCTGTGAAATCCACCCACCTGTGTCGATATACACTTCCATCTCTACGGTCATCATCTCCTTGCCAGTCTTGCTAAAGTGATACAAGCACCCGTAAATACCACCCCTGTCCGCATTCACCACAAACACCCTACCAAAGCGAGCGACTTTGGCATCGCCGCTGAGCTCCGTGAACTGAACCTGTCCATGGGCGGCAAATAGCAGGCTCACATTGCTAGCTCCAGTCGCGGTACAAGTTACTATAAGTTTAGTTCCAGGTGTCACCAAATACACAGTGTCAGCGTCCGGAAGCTGCTTCTGCGGCGAAAATGAATCGGACGAGTTTTCGCTGTTTCCAACAGCAGGTAGAGCCGAAAACACGGCAATCAATACTATGAAAGCTATCTCGGGAGTTCCCATAGTCAAAATTTTGTTTTTACGACGTTTTTGAATTTCTTTTTAAGATAACTCAGAGCAAGCTCCGAGCTGTACGACGGCTATGGAATACAAGATTCCGTTGCTATCGGTAACGCTTTGTGAAGCCAAAGGTTTCTTTGTGACGCAATTTTAAGCGCGTGCCGATAGCGCGCGCGATGTTTTTTTTAAAGGGAACTCTTCGTGTAATAAAACCCCATAGTTCGCAGCTTCTGTTAAGTGTTATTATAAGAGAGCATGTGTTTGTTCCAGTTCAGATTCGCTTACACCACACCGTTCACTTTTATTCCAGCAGCGCGCGTATGATAAGAGGGACCTCTCATAGAAAGAGAAACTTGGTTCAGAATAAAAAAAGTCATTTTTTTTTTACCAGGGATAACCCTTGATGACCTAAGTATACCGTGTTTTTTATGTTGTTTTTCTCACGCATGTCACAACACAGGGGCTCAAATGCAAAATCCCTCAGGTATTCCAGTCACTGGCTCAGTTTTGGGCTATTGCTATTTGGGCCACCTGTGCCGAAGTGCCTGGTCACTAAGCAGCCGTCCGCCATCTTGGAATTTGGAAAGCTAAGCGTTCAACGGTTGTTCGGAATTTTCAACCTTCTAGGTCTCAGTCTCAGTTGTATCGCCTCCCACAAATTGTGCTAATCGTTATCTACGTGGACAACATGGGATTACTGGAAGAACACTTTCTTAAGCAGTATTACAATCGGCCAAGCAAGGTTGCCGAGAATCAGAAAATATTTGGGGTAAGCTTATGTTAACTTGTGTGAAAAATATAAAAACCGGTATTTAAACGGTATTCCTGTCTTTGTTGTTGAGGGCGCTATAATGATTAGAGATTTGTTCGAAACCTTATCTTTTTTATCGTATGGGGAGAAGATAGTGTATTTTAGGCTTTATGTCGAATAGTTATTACGCCTATTTCAAATGTTGCACTCGACAGATAATCCGTAGTGTCATAACCTGCAGTGCTTCATGGGTATCAAATAGATAAGCAAATAATAAAAAACCCAAGTTTGCAAAACTACAGCTTTTTTTTTGCTTTTAAATATTAACATGGGACTCAGCCATAACTATGTTACCCATAACCACTGCAGGTTAACAATATATTCTGAATTGAACCTTGTTTGAAATGAATAGGCAATTCCATCTATGTAAGTTTGCACGCATTACCAAAGAAACCACCTCAACTACCATCATTCAGCATGCAACTTTTTAAGCTTGCACCAAACGAAGCACGCGCTGCATGATGGTACTTTGCTTCTACATATGGGGGGCCTTTCAAAGGGGGTTACCCATCAGGCAAGATATTTGGGGGGAAATTATAGAATGAAATAAATATAGTAAAGAATAAAAAAAATAAATTAAACTTGTTTGGAGCTCAGTCATTTCTTAATAAATTAGTTGAAGTGGATTCTAGAGACTTGAGAACTGAAAATAGATTGTGTAGAAATACCTTAAAATCTACTTAGGAGCAATTACCAGCTCTCACATTTAAATAGCATACTAATACACTAGAACAACCTGTGGTATTCTGCAATCAAGTACCTATGGGAACCACACACCATCGAAACACTGCTAAACTTTAAAAGACCTATCTACATCTTTATTTGCATATTCCTTGTATCTACTGCCATTCCCTCTAGAGATTGAGGTGTGAAAGAATTGCTCTACTACACTACCTGTGCTGTAGGGAAAGGGGGAGGGTCCAGATGGTTCCCTTGTACCTGTCACCTATCACTTCAGCTATGTTCTGCTGTAGATTGTGATCTCTTTATTTGCTCTTGGTTTCAGGAGCGTAGTGTCTTTATTCATATGAGGAATGCGACTGACAGAATGATCTACAGGGGTTCCATGGGGCTGTCCGTGGTTGGCCTTGGTTTCACATTCTACACCATATACATGATGGCAACAAACCAGATGAAGAAGCCGTCAAGATAAAGAACAATTTGTTTTCAACCGATTGTTTCAATATGTCAAATGTACAAAGGTGCTGTGAAATTGTGAAAATACAAATACAAGTTATTGTTTTGTCTTGTTTTGATGAGTTTTCCATGGAAACATTATTATCTTACCATTAGGTTGACTGATTAGCAACTACTTGTACAATCATACATCATCACCCATAAGATGTGCTTTGAACAATCGTCAAAACTTATAACAAATCAACAAATCCTATGTCACAATCCGAACAATAACCTTTAATAAAATCATACACAGAGTTTCCAAAGAATGACAGTTACATGGTTCAATACCTATTTTTTATGGCTGAGTAATAATCACGAATTCTGGAGAAACCATATGGGATGGATACCACATAAAAAGTCTGGTTAACATAATACATTTAAATACAGTTATTTTTTGCTTTATGTATTAGTCCAGACCCAGAATGTCTTTGCTCTCTCAAGCCAGGTCTGGTTGCACTTGGAATGTATACTGTATACCCAATTGTAAATGTTCATAAATAATAACTATCATAGGTTCTGATTTGGAATGATATCAGTCCCAGAAATGAAAGTTCACCTTGGTTCAAATAAAACAGGCATAGAACAAATAGTTCTTTTCATAGATTATTCAATCTTTATCTGCATGTATTTGCATTTGGAACAGCACGACATGACGGAAAAACATGACGTGACGCTTCAAATAAGTCCATTTCACATCGAATAAGGCGGAGAATTTTTCTGAGTACTTAGTAACTTATAGCAAACAAAATATCAAGTGCAACTTTTTTTTAATCGGTGCGACTTTTTGTAAAGTGTCATTAAAATTTGAGCTTTTCGCCCCTGAGCTGATACACAGGGCAATGATGATCAAGGAAAAATTATCTTAAAAAGCCAAAATATGGTTAAGTGCACTTCGGCACATGTTTTAAAAATCAGTCCGTAATACAAGGAACCTATAGCCACTGAAGAAATTGTGTCTTCTCTCTATATCTGGAATTGCGGGTTTTTCTGTCATGTCGAACAGCACATAAAAAACATTGCATAAAAAGAACTGAATTCGTCCTAGGTCAGACACAATAATTTGTCTAAAAGGCCAAAAGTCTTTCATCATCATCCTCAACATTGTAATAATAACCATGAAGATCTTCATTGATCTGGAGTCTAGAATACCCATAATCCTCTAGGGTCAGTTTAGGAGACGCCAGTCTCTTGTGTGCACATCTTGCCATGATAGCCACAGCAATGCATGCAACAATAGTTCCAACAACTATCGCTGCAATGACCTTGTCTCCTAGGGATGATGAACCTTTGTTGGAAGGGATAAACTGGATAACCAAAACATTGTTAGTTTAGCAAAAGATAAATACTTATTATAAAGTAGATCATTAGTTACCATGACTTGTGGTTTGGTGGTCACTTTACTTGCAGGATTTATGTCTTTCTTTGGCTGTAAAATAGTGTCAATACCATTGTATCTAAAGCAAATCCATTACAACTGAGGTCTGGATGACATACTTACATCTTTTGGTTGTGTTTTTCCACACCACTTGTAGCTGTTGTGAACAAGCTGTCCAAATGAACCTTTAGATGGATGTACCCTGAAGAGTTTATAAGAGTTCAGTGCACTTCTATTTTTTTCCTTGCACAACTTTGTCAGATTCTTTTACCTGCTTTGGTCCATAACAGATGAAACAGACCCTACACATGTGCCCATTGAGCCATAAAAGCTTGATATTTCCTATAAAAAATTAAAGTAAGTAGAGCTCTGAATTTTGAGCAGAGAGAAGCAAGTATATTGAGTATAAGGTACATACAGTATCAGGGGTTTCATAGGCCCCGGCGGAAGCACCGGGGAAGGGCCGGCTACATTTTTTTTAGTCTTGAACTAAAAGGATAAAAAAAACTACCATCCCCTACTTATCAATCTCCACTGCCTACTCTGAAAGTTGATGAAAGCCCTGAGTATGCTGAAATAAATTGTGATGACCAATTTCAGACTCTTACCCTATGGCAATCAGCGCTGCAGCTTCGTCTTTTTGTGCTCATTTTAGAATCACATGGCTACATAAAAAAGCAGTTACCAACTATACACCTACAGTAGAATAAATTCTTAACACCAACACAATAAATTAATAACAAATGACACCACTGATGTAATGTCGGCATTCTATTTTATCCATGGATGCCACATTTTCAGCTATGTTCACAGATAGTACCCTTTTAAGAGCAAAAATTTACACAGACTTTAAGTCTGAAACCTGATAAAGAAGCACACCTCACATCAAGTATAGTACTGATACTATGTTGCTCAAATAATTTTACCATACTGTACAAATGAACACTGAGGAGGGGGGCTAAGAGATAGTACATAAGGTATATGGCAGAAGCTAATTTCTAAACCTACATAATCTTATTGCAGTAACAGTTATTGAGCATGTCTCTTTTCTGATGACTTTTATGAGAGCCGTCATCTAGTCTTCAAGTCCTGTTATTATTGGATAGGATAATCCATTGGTGCCCAATATATATCTTTGAGCAAGCCCTAAAAGGGATGGCAGCTGGTAGAATTCTATACCCAGAAGATAAGAGATCATTGCCATCCACAGGACAAATTTAGCTCTTATACCTTAGGGGGTGCTCAAAGATAAATAGATTTATAGAGTCCCTCCCTTCAGGACAAATGAAGCATGCTAACCTCATCAGGGTGTGATGGTGGAGAAAGGGCAGCTTGGGTGAAGAGGTCAGTGCAGTATGTTACTTCATCACCTACTGGTTCACCTGGCTCTGAGCAATACGCATTAAGGGCTTGGAGTGCAAATAGCAAACTAGGCTGTTCCGAAAGCTGAAAAATAATACCAGAGCATGCAATAAAATGTGTTTGAGCTTTATAAAAAAAATTAACCACTATGTAAATATACACACACATATAAGAGAGACATAGATTACATATACAGTATACAGGATAGAAATTAGTGATAATTAGTAAAAGTGGTGTAGCAACCACACAAAAAAACTGTTGTGCCAATCAAATATTTTAGAAACATCCTTGAACATCCCCCATCCAAAAAAACATATAGCTCGGGGGTATGTGCCTTCCCTTTAAACACACCTTTTCTTCTTATAATCGATATACGGTAACAAAGAATCACATAAATACATTATGTTTGTACCCTATTTTTGGCTGTAACAGAAGAGTACTGCTAGTGTATTACTAGTTTGAGTATAATAATAATAATAATAATCGTTTATTCATACTTTTGTAGCATAAGCTAAATTACAGTATGTCGGCCGATGCACACTACACTTAACAATATATAAATAAATACTGGCATAACTACTGGAAACGAATTGTGATAAAGTTATTATACCTTTCAGTTACACCAACTGATTTATCCAAACGGCTGCAACCCCCCCTTAGCGAATAACCATGGGCGACCTCAGTCCCAGATTGTATTATATATTTTATAGGCTCAGTGCATCTTGCTTTGGCCATGAATCGACGGCACAGCGTTTCTGTGCAGTTTCAAAACTGGCTAGTGTATTACCTTCTCATTGGGATAACAGTTCTGCTGTACATGTAGTAGCACATTCCAGCACTGGTCCCAGCACAGTGAGTGTAAAGTGTTTTTTAGTTTTCCAATCCATGTTTGTAAAGCTAAACTCTTAGCCACTACCATTTGAATACATGTAAACCTTCCTTGCTGGCATTCAATGAACAGTTTATTCAGTGAATCATGTTCCGAGGACGTAGTGTTTCCAATAAGATACCATGAAGTCGCATTACAAGCTTCAAGTTCTTTGAAATGTTCGCCACAACTTTCAGTAGTATTTTGTTCTGTCTGCCATTCATTGGTTGGAATTGATAACCGTTCTGAGGGCGACGTTAAATTGACTCCAAATGGTAAAAGTAACACTTGGAAATTACGAAACTCTTTGTCTCTGAGAAGTCCTAAAGAGAAAGAAGTCTTGTTACATAGAAGAACAATTGAAATAAGAACAAATGATCGGAGAGCAGACATAATCAGACAATTTACAAAAAAGCAAAACAAAACAACCTGCTCTTGTCATTCATGAGCCCGCGATTGCTTAGCGGATACATACTCTACAACAGATAAAGATAAAAACGTCTGTTTTTAGACTACTCTAATCGACTAGGGGGACCATTAACATTAAACTTATAATTTTGTTTATGTTCTCTTTTGTTCTTAAAAATAATAACTATAAGAATTGCGAATGGCAAAATTTTAGCTCGGTCTCCCTGTAGGATTTAGTTCCTATTCCCCACGTCCAATATGGCGGACGACAAACACGTTTGACTGTTGTATATGTAGCTACCGCCGAAAAATACATTTACTGCTACATGCAGTCATCTTTTTGGCAGTAAAATTATATAAATGTGGCGCACATATTTATTAAGAGACAGAAGGTTGTATTTTTGAGACGGAGCGCGGGTTGGGCGAGAATTCTCAGGATGCATGGATCTCATCAAAGGGTAAGCGCATGTTGTACCAAGAAAGGAAAATACTGTAGAAAATTACCTCAGATATCATTTGATATGACTTTCTTTATTATGCTAGGTTCAAAGCACCAATGACAGCTCCATTCTTAGTAAGTTCTCCATGGTCAGAGCTGGCTACTTCAAAGATGAGTTCCTCAAATTTTTCGTCACCAAAGATGCTAAAAGATCACCGTTGATAAACAGGTAATGAGATAATGCCAAGATGTGAAGTGAAAAGGATCATCAGAAGCAATTATAATTTAATTAATAAATCCAATTTAAATTTTAGGGGTTACTATATTCGTATCAAGGCCGTCAGTCAAGTTCTTAGTTTATTTTTGGAGTCTTCAGTGGGCAAGAAGCAGGTATTTAACTGAGCTGGAAATCCCCAGTATTGTCAGATGTAAAAAAATGGCTTTGGCTCAAGTCAAACATCTCCAGAGCTTTATTCAGTGCAAATGCATTTAGATTATGAAGATACGAAATTTATCATATATTCATCATTTGTGGATACTTAAACACGAAAACTACCTTTGAGCCTTTCCATTCCCTTAGATAACCATATGAGTTCTCTGTGAAACGGGTGCCAGGTTGCTTTTTTTTCCTGGCACAAGAATTTTGGAATTAATTTTCCATGAAATCGATGTAAGTTTTCCATGGCTGAGACATGTGCATTCTGTAAAATATCAGTGTGATTTTGACCAATAAATAAAAACTTTAAGGTACGTTTTTGTATGAGTCATCATATAGTATTTGCATTGTATAGGGCTCACAAGAAGATAGTATGTTTAAGTCAAATAGCTATAAAGTTTAAATAGCTTTTTATTTTGCAGCTGTGAGTATATTTGTGATATTGCTTGTATTGTGAGTTTAAGTGTTACTCTCATTATTTGCAGATTTTGTCACTTGGTGCAGGCTTTGATACATCTTTTTTTCGCTTTGCATCTGAGGGGAGGTTAACAAATACTAGATTTTTCGAGGTATGAACCATATTATATGACCCATTGTTACATTAGATATGTTTATTGAGTCATTATTTGAAGTGCCTTTAGTTTAAGATAGCTTACACTATGTATGCATAAATCATAAATCATGTAGCTGTCAACCCAACTTGGACAGAAATCTTGTGAAATTAGGTAAAATACAGTAAATATGTTAAAAAACCTAATTGAGCCAATGCGGATAAATACAGAGAATGTTTGAACATTCTCACAAAAATTAGGCTTGTGATGAGGTCCAAAATCTTGTGACACCTGCCTAATGCGGGTGAGTTGACAGCTATGATAAATTGTTGTGGTTGACTTATCAGGTGGATTTTCCTGAAGTTGTAAAGCACAAGATTAAATTCATCAAACAAAACAACTTATTCAACATCCCACATGAAAACGAATTACCATCAGGTAAGATCTAAAGTCAAACCCTTTTTTTATATAAAACGCTTTGTCTTGTTATTAAATCAATTCTAAGAAATACAGATACAATTAGTATAGTTTGTCTATCTTTTAACTAATGACACTAAACTGGAGGTTATACTTCCAAATTACTGTATCTTAACACTACTGTATCAACTACTTTTAAAAATTGCATGGATCACTTTGCATTCAAATAAAGATTTTAGATGCAGGCCCTTTCGGTAACAAATTGTAAATTACAGTACTCTGGTGTATTGCTCTACTCTATTTGACTCCGGATTATCAGGATTTCATAGTGAGGACTACTCTCTGCTTGGTTGTGATCTTAAGAACCTGCAAGGCTTAGAGCAAAAGTTACTCGGTTGTGGCATAGATACGAGTTGCCCAACACTGCTCCTGTCTGAGGTGGTACTGAGCTATTTGGACCCTATCAGGTAAGTTATCCTTGATAGGAGTATGTAGCTGTATGGTTTCCTTGAGAATATGATAACTGTGGAAAGTTCTGTGCATGACCTACGTAGCTTGCTCGTCCTAGCTTGCAGTTGTACTAAATCCTTCATTAGGGCAGACCTTTAAGTCGAATGGGGGGATTCTTCTGAACCTTCCATGTCTGTGGCATGTCTACATTTTTTCTTTTTGCAAAAATACCATTTGAGTCATTAAAGGCTTGAAACTACAGTACTTACACATAGTTGTACAATTTTCACCTTTGTCTGTTTTTGTCTTTAATTTTTGGATTGCTTATAACTGATGGTGACCATCATTATAAATTACCCCATCAGAGTATTTATATTATTTCAAGATTATTTGTTCTCATTTTAGTGTATTATTTTTGATCAAGTGTTCTCTTGTCAGCTCTTCTGCTGTAATTTGTTGGGCTGCTAAGCGCTTTGATTCTGCTGTCTTTGTCTCATATGAACAAGTAGGTACTAAAGTTCAATAAAAAGCTAAATGGACTGCTGTAATTTGCTGTTCTGTCCAATACTTTCCAACACTGGCCCCCATTGGCCATTTGTCATTGGTAATGGCCATTGTTAAGCACTAGTGGCCTAAATACTAAAACAAATAAAGTGAATTTGACTGATGCACGGAACCATATGACTTTAGAGGCACAGTACTGAGAAACTTTAATTATGGCAAACTTGCTAAAGATGCTTGAACATAAGGATTTGGCCAATTTTCCTAAAATTTTGCAGACATGTAGAACTATAAATTCGCTCGGTCTCATTTTATGAGAATTGTTTTCCAATCAAATTATTTTGCCTTCAAATTACTAAAAGTTGCCTAAATGTGTATATGGCAACTTTCAAACAAAATAGCTTTCAATGGAAGAAGATATAGATAAAATGGAATCATACCTGTCAAGCTCCGAAAATCTCGAGGCTTGATAATTTTTGGGGGGAGGGGTGGGGTATATTCATTTTTTGGGGGGAGGGGTAGGTTTAACCTTGCAGGCATTTGCCGTATAGAAAGCTCTCACAAACAAATCCACTTATAGGTCTCACGAGGGTGTTAATTTGATAAATTGCGCTATGCAAGGGAATTATTGTTTCAAATATTTTAATAGAAAATATGCAAAATGGTGATTTTCTATAGAATAATTTTTTTGGAAGAGATAAAAATCGCTAAGAAGCGGGAGATTTGGAGAAGGGGGCCAAAGTCTTGAGACTCTCGCCTAATGCGGGAGAGTTGACAGGTATGTGAAATGCCCTTTTGAAGATAAACATGTGCTGATGGAAATAAGACATATTTTGTTACAGTAAGTATTTGATCATTTCCACTAAAGACAACATATATGGTTGCATAAAGTATCTTTGCACCTATTTCAACAAAAATATTTTGCAATAGTAAAATATCATGATAATATGAAAAGGGGTCAAAAAGTGTCACACACCCTCACATCAGAACTGTTAGCTTTTCCGTAATTTACATTCATGTACCCTAAGGTCATAATTCTCTTTCTCAGTAATGTGATTATTTTCATTCCCTTTGATTTGTTTCAATATAAGGCAGTAATTATAAGGCAGTTATAATATAATTCCCTTCAGTCATTGAATTAAGTGCTCTGATCTACAGGTTTATCCTGAAGACCCATTTGGTGTTGTCATGTGAGTATTTCTAAGGCTTAAACTCATACAAGCTGGATTGCTATTGTTGAACTCGTATACATCTACAGTTAGAATAAACATGATTATGGATATGGTAGCTTGGAAAGAGGACAAAAGTATTTTTAATTAACATGTTCTCCTTTTGGTCCTTGCTCCATTTTTTGTCAGTGTAACACAAGACTGTATGTTTGAACAAAGTTGTAAAAGTGTCTTAAGCTCTTTATGATACTGCCTTAACATAGGATCAACCACTTTAACCGGCTTGGGTCACCACTGCGGAGTATTACAAGCTATCCAAGCCCCCAAGCACAGGTTCAGAGGTACATAGAAAAGGTGAGGATGTGCAAAACACCAAATAAGCCAACATTTTAATTAGTAATTTTAATTTCAATGACTTGGAATGATACTTGAACAGCAAAAATAGAGCAAAATAGCTTGCAGAATAATCTGTGAAACAGGAATGTAGCATGGCCTAGGAAAATGAACTGTAGAGCGGCTTTCGATTGAGTAAAAAAAAGATTGCTTACCAATCAAAAACAGATGAAGTTCGGCTGAGTTTGAGTAGGAAGTGTTCTATTTATCAGGCAGGCACAGTTTTGCAGATGCAATGTCCTTTGCTTGCTATTGTAAAATTGCAGATTTATATGGATTTTTTTTCTCTTAAATTCAGAGCCCCTTTTCTATAAACAGCGTGGTAGAATAAATAAGTGACAATCACGATACGAGTGGTGAACCGAGCGTATTTCTCATTTTGAGACTCATAGGTATTCCCTTACCTTTTGTAGGGCTGGACCAAAGCCCAATATCAAGACATGAACTCCTTTTTTAACAACCTACCTGTGGAAGAGAAACAAAGAGTTGAAGCTATTGAGCCTTTTGATGAATTTGAGGTAAGCATTGATTCATGAAACTTGTAAATATGTCACAAATATGAAATTTCATACATAGTTTCTCCCTTTTAGGAGTGGCATTTGAAATGCTCACATTACATTCTGATTTGTGGATTAAAAGGGAGTTGTGAAGCCATGGCCAAACAAATGTTACCTCAGGAGAATAATGGTGAGGGAATATTAAAGAATAGCGTAGTAGAAAGCTTGTTATCTTAGATGTAACATTATGTCTATTTTAGAAAACAAGTCAAGTTTCTCTTGTTCTGAAATGTCTCATCTGCACACAGTTTCTGATGGGGATGAAATAAAAAGGTAACAATGGAATTTTTATGTTTATAACATTTTGATAGAAATGTACAATACAGTACTGTATGATTGTGACTGACATTGTAATTAGACCCCATCCACTTGTATGCCACATTTTCTTGTACCGAAAACATGAGTTTTTGAAAACAGAGTTTTTTTCTCTGTCTTAAAAAAGTACGCCTACACACCAAGTGTATTCAAATCGTATTCAACACTGTAAAGTAATGATATAAAGTTACCTCCTACTAGTGCTCATGAACTACATGGATTAAATTCTTTTCCCATGTGTTATCAGTGATCACCATGTTGGTAATTGTTGTTTTATTTTAATCAAGTGCAGAAACCATCAGTGATGTGACTGTATTCGAAGACTTCCATTTTTGCTATATGAAAAACCTAAGTTTAAAAAACCTTCACACTGAAGACCATAAATCGAAACCTTTGTTTTTTCTTGAAAATGTACATAACCATAGATTGCATTCGGCAGAACCTTCTTCTTCCTTGAACAAGGTGTCACCTTGAAATGGTTTTCGGTTGCAGGTATGGTCACTGTGGTGTGGCATTATCAGATGACTTGGTGGTGGTAACTGGGGGCTTTGGCCTGCAAAACAATAGGCACACAAGAATCTCCGGAATGCATGTTGTCTGCTTCTCTCAAGGTGAGGTAGAGTTGGAACGTGACCACTTACTTTCAGAAATGTTAGAGGTCATTACAGTATTTTCTTGGCAAGCTTACCTTTGTTACCAAGAGTACCAAGGTTTTTTTTCTGATGGAAATACTAAGTATGCTATAACCCTTTCCTCCACCCCAGAGGTTTTCTTCACTGCGGACCCTATCCCCCAGCCCTAGACAACTCCCTTTTTACTGTAGGTCATAACATTGCTCCATTACCATCTTGCTATTCCTAAATCTCTAAATTGTAATTATTTATTATTGCTATGCTTAACGTTATCAATGGAAATGCTGTAATGTTGGATGTAATGTTGTTTTTCCTACAGGGGAATGGAAATGTATAACATCTCAAGCTACCTCTGGCGATAATTTTGGTGAGTTTTTTTTGTTACCTTCTTATGTATTTGTGTTACATTTATTTATTTCTTGCTTTTTCTAGATATACCAAAGATTGCTACCTTTATATCCCCATGTAAATTAATAAATCAAAATACTATAATACTATAATATGGTCCAACAAAAACTGGTACTTGACTCTGACAAATTTTTGTCTTAAAGACGAAAATTGCTATGCAATTTTCCAGTGTATCAAAGTGTGAGTTACAGGATGAAAGCGCTTACCTGGATTTCTTGGATTCAAATCTCCCTATTCTCACTTCAGGTGCTCGAATGTTCCACACTATGAATCTGCTGAGCGACAACACGATTTTGGTGTATGGAGGGCGCACATCGCCGTACAAGCCATGTACTCAAACCATACTTCTCTCAATCGAGCGTCATGTGACATCCCTGGACTCCGACCTGATGGGTCAATCACATTCGAATGCCGCTGAAACTTCAAGCAAAGACTGCACTCTAGGGACTCACACAGGAATTTCTGGAGCCTCGCACACATTCTCAAATGAAGTCACAGCTGTGCCAAGTGATTATCAAAACAATGTGGGATGTACTTATACAGCACGTGTTGTCTGTTGTCAAGGAGACAGTCCCAGCCCAAGATGGCGGCATTCTGCTACCACTCTAATCACTGGAAATGGTAATCTCATAATCTCAATGGTAGTCTCATCCCTGAAGATTGCGAGGGCTTGGCTGTTTTTGTTATCTGTCAGGATATGTTTACAAACAAACCGAACACTCGGGAAAAAATATTTTATTGGCAGTTTTATAGGGCAACATGCGCTACCTTGTTACAGTAGAAAATAAGGATGCAAGAATCACTGACACAAACTTAACAACTACTGTATGGGGATTCCGCCTTTTTGGTTTATTTCTTAGATTGATTTTTTAGATTAGTTTTTGTTTTGTTTTTAGGTTACTATTATTATAAAAATATACTGACTCAAGGCGAGTGCAATTTGAGAATATCTATTGCAGCTAATAAAAGTACGGCTTCCATTAACTGAAATTTATTTAGTATATTGGTTGAGTGGTTTTTGAAAAGCACCCTTACCCCAAACGGGTCTGTTCCACCTTCTGTTTTGGTTTTATCCATACTTTGTGTTGTATTTCAAAGGTGATGAAGGTGTGCTTGTGATCGGTGGAAAAACCCTGCAAGAGTTGGCTCTTAATGACTGTTATTTATTGGACATCAAACATTTCAATTGGACAAAGGTGAGAATTAGGAATTTTATTAACTCAGACGGAACTCCCCCTCAGTATTTTACAGACTAAAAGCGAGGCGAGAAATTTATGCGAGTTTTTATTTTATTTTACATGTTCAGGTTTGTGTTCATGAACTGCTTTTTATCTTTTGCATAAAAGAAATTATTTTCTCTTAGCGGTCACGGTAACGAATCCTGCATTCTGATTGGCTAATAGAGCGGTCCGGAGATCCTATATCTGCTCTAGGTCCGAGAATTGATATTTTGCGTGCGTTGCCCGCTCAGATTATGTTTTGGCTGGCGCTAGAAAAGGAAAAAAAGGTTTACCAGGTTAAGGTCGGTCCGTATCGTGAAATACCGTGACCTCGGCCTTGAAATTACTTACCTCTGCCTTCGACCTCGGTCAGTATTTTTAAGACCTCGGTCACGGTATTTCACGATACGGACCTCCCAGCTGGTAAATAACCCCTATGTATTGATTAATTAACCTTTTCGTTGACACTGATAGATTTCCCTGTCTGGCTCCCGCCTGATGTGTCGCCACTCCCACACAGCCACCCCCTGGGGGTCGAATGGAATCTTGCTGTTTGGGGGGCTGGGTACAAGTGGTATTCCTCTATCCTCGCTTCAGCTTATCGACACCCAGGTATGACAATAACTTGGTGCATTTTGCGCATGCTTTGTAAGGAGTCTGGTCTTGGTTTTCTGGGTTTTTACTATTCTGATAGAAAGCAGGACACAGACCTATTTACACCTGTTGCGTAAACCAATGCGTAACAGGTAACAGGGACGGATCCAGGATTTCAAAATGTGAAGGGGGTAATGGCCGGATAGATGGCTTATAACTGATACAGTGGTTCTTGGTAGGTCACATATATCTCAGATCTTTTACTTAAAAAGGGGGGTGAATATCCACCCAATCCACCCCCTGTATCCGCCTCTGCGTAAACAGGTCGAAATGATGAGACTTAGTAAGTGAAGTATAAGCTTCATGTCGTCATACATTTATTTGTTGCGACTGTGTTCAGCTTCTTTGTTTCATAAACAGGTCAGAATTTTTCATGGATCTGTGCCTGGAAATCATTCTTTTTTTTAAATACTGCCTTTACACGTGGACGCATGAAATACGAAAACAACTTGCGTTAACTAAAGCTCTTCCACATCCGACAGCCACAAAATACACAAGTGTGTATGAATAGAATTGTGTCCTCACTGTCGTTATACTGACAGGTCTAGTTACTACACAAGTGTGTATGAATAGAATTGTGTCCTCACTGTCGTTATACTGACAGGTCTAGTTACTACACAAGTGTGTATGAATAGAATTGTGTCCTCACTGTCGATTATACTGACAGGTCTAGTTACTATTTTCTCAGAAATTTGAGGTGCAGGATATCGACATAAATCCTCCTTTGCCTCCCAGGTAAGCATAAAGAGCAACAGCACTTTTGAATAAAACTTCTAAGAAATATTAACACTTCCCTGGTTTAGGTTATTGGACAATAATGCATGTTCATTTATCACCACCATCATCCTTCGTTCTCAGCCAAGCGGCCACAGGATCCCCCTCTCCACACGGTGTGGTCTGCAGTTGCACTTGGTAGACTCTCCATGGGATCCCTGTGTCGCTAGTGATAGAACCAGGGAATGATAGCTTCCCAGCCGCCAGTGCAAAAACTTAAAAAATAATGCTCTATGCATTTATACTAAAATCAAATGCAATTAAAATAATGCTCTCTGCATTTCTTTTCTTATAGATATTCGCATACGGCGCACTTGCGCAGCGAAAGCCTTATTCTGATTGGCGGGGTGAGCCAGGAAACCACAGGCTGCCCAAGCGCCACTGTGCTTAATCTCGTCTCAATGACGTGGAAGTTGCTCGCTTTTCCGGTAATTACTCTATCGCACATATCTTACCAGTCTATTATCTGAGCAGGTGTAACCTTTCTCGCCCCGAGAAACATCAAGTGACTTTGTTACATTAGAAGGGTTTGTATCAACCCGTGAAACAAAGTGTGATAGAGAACAATGAAACAAGTGTAATAGAAAACAATGGAGAAAATCACAATCAGAACTGAAATGCATGTTTTTCTGCATTCCTTTGCTAAATGTGTTGTCAAAACGCGACCCGTATAGCCGTGAACTTAGAATGTTTATTGTCTTCACTGTCTCCATACTGTGCATTATGACACAAAAAGTCATGAATTTTATTGACCTTTGTTACACAGGTTAGCCCGAGCTCCTCTCCAGTAATGCTTCACAATCACTGCAGTGTGGACATCGGGTTTGATAGGATCATGGTGCTGGGTGGAGGTGGAAACTGTTTTTCGTTTGGAACGCACTTGAATCAGAACGCTCTCGTGCTGAACGCCGCCTTCCTTACTTCGCAAGACAAAAGCACTGGAGAATATAACGAACAATAAAAACCCAAATGATATAATCATTCATACAAACACTATTAGAAATAATAAAATAAGTAGTTTGTGTGAGGCATTTGTAAAGGGATACTTCAAAATATATGCCTTAGTTCATTATCTTGGGAGGGCTCGCCAGAATGAAGAAATATTCGAAAGCTAAACAGGTCCTATGGTTGCGCAAGTTTGTGCTAGTGTATAGAAATATTTTTTGTGCACTATGTCATAAGCCAGCAACTGTGAGATTATGTATCGCTAGTAGTTCTTTAGTTACTTATCTATCTATATACGAGGTAGACTTGGTTGGCTTGCCATTCTCCAAATGAGACACAAAACTCAAACCCACGCTTACTCGTGTTTAACGGCTAGATACGGAAAACCACCAGCTTGTAACATTCCATTCATGCTTAGTCACGCAAAAACCTAAATGGTAACGTGGATAGGGAAAAAAACTTACATATTACTTTTGCTTACGATAATACTGTTAAACCAGGAAAGTGCAAGGAAGGCTTAACCGGTTCTCGGGGCAGATTTTCTTTTTAAGTAATCAGACCCTTTTCATATCTTAGTATTCAAATTTTATTATCATCATTTATTTCACTAAACAAAACTGATATAGTGCAACTGGTTTTGAGTGACTTGGTTTCAGTTTCGCCTGCAGTAGGACTTCGCTCCTTCAGCAAAAGGATAGCCGCTTCTTCGCTTGGCGGACCAGATGATACGGTAAGAAACAAACAAAAAACGCCGTCCTGCCAAACGCAGCCACATCTGCACTGTGTGTGGGAGGCAACAGGGAACCGTACTCTAGCCAAACACCAGGGTCCAATGAGGCACATTCTTGTTGAGGAGATAGACAAATTCAATCGATATCTGCACATCTAACCTGCACATCTTGCCTGCACATCTAACAAAGAACAGTGTGCTTTGCAGAGTGCACTGAAAGTCTATGTATAACTAGAAAATAGGGCGTAGGTCGTGCATCCGGTGCGGGGGCGGGGTTGCCAGCAATGGGAGCTGAGGAGCCTAGAATCTGTAGTGTGCTGACACTGAAGTGCGAGGCTGCTTTTGCAAATAAAATCACAGCTAGGTAGTAAAATGAAGGAAGCGAAAGGCAGCCTCTTTTATCAGGGAAGCCTTCCCTAGCCTTAAGATCGCAGATGTTTATCATTTCGGGAACTATCTCTATGGATCTGGATCAACACAGCGATGTTCGAGGTTTCCGCGACTTAATAACAATGCATGCACTATAACGTGCACCTCAGAATTAAACTTGAGGCTTTGGCCTAATTTCAACAAAAATAAGCCGATCTCAGATAGCTCACCGATAATGTAAGCTCTAACTCAAATAGGTTCTCCAAATCAGGTTATTTGATCAATGAGAATCAGAAATAGGAAAACTAAGGGAGTAAAAAAAGTATGTGATAAAGCTGCTCATTGGCCATAAATGCTTTCCAACGTAACAACGTGCAGTTGGAAAGCGTTTTCGTTACGGTTCGGAGAACGTGTTATCACATTACGTGATCTTTTGTTTAAATTTAACAACTATTTTTATTTTGTAAGATTACGTAACTACTTTAGCACTACATATCGTATATATACGATAGAGATATGATAATTATTTTATCTCGCATGTTGGACGCTAGTACCACTGTAATTTTGAGTAACGCGAAACTGATCGTTATGACCGATAAAAGTGAAATTATATCGGAGCTTAAAAGTTTCTTATTTACTGAACTTGGGAATTTCAAAGATAAGTTGAAACGGTAAAGCGAAGAATCTATTGAATCGGCGGTTAAGAAATTTTGAATGGAGAATTCTGCTCGCCACGTTTTCACTGTTTTCAAGGCCAAAGGCAATGAAGAACAGTATGGCCATCAAGAGAAGTTGGCGTGCGTGTTGGATTCGGCAACACAAGATCTTCAGGGTGGACAATTGCTCAAAAGTGAAGAATGCACTTAATGAAGGTAAGGCGCTAATCGCCAGTCGCATGAAGCATAATAGGGACCTTAAGCAACGACGACGCAACGTGGACGACGACGGCAAAAAAACAATGGGATTTGATTCAGAATTCAATAGCAGCACGTGAAAATGCATTCTGTCTGATACATTTCAGCCGTTTTCCATAAAACCACGACGTGAAAACTCCAACTTTCACGGTCAATTGAGGACGCGGACGTTTGCCGTGTAAACTCCCCTAATTACGTTGAAATTTCCCATAAGTAAGGAAGAACTTACTTGATTCGGATACTTCGATTTTTTGTTATTAATTTGCAGTGCGCTGAAGCTTTGTTAAGGTTTCTCTTTTGCAGAGTTTTGAGTCGATACCTAACTTGAACATAGAACTGAGCAAAACTAACAATTTCGCAAATGGAAAAATATTAAGTGTGCGCTGGGTATATAAATTGTTGCGCGGTATAACTGGATTTGAGATAGAGCATTAGGAACTTTATCCCAGTAAAGAGCTTTAAATCTCCCCTGAAAGGAGATAGACACGTTATTTTGTGTTTTCATCTTTTCGTAACCTCCGTTACAAATTTTAGTTACGATCGCATAAAGCCAAAATGCAGGTATCTTCTACTAAAAACCCATGAAATGCATTTTTACTATTACACTTACGATTCTATTATCTAGAAATGTAATTGCGAGTGTCATTTGCGTGCAGTAAACTCGACCTCGATGGTACTATATTTGACTAAAAGAGCATTTTGCTGGATGCAAATGAGCCTCGAACTTACCGAAAAGAGCCCAAAGAACTCAAAATAATGTTTAAAATATATTTGTAGGCTCTAAACATTTCACTAAGGTTAAGAAAGCTGGCTTGTTTGATCAGAAGCTAAAGATCCTAAACTCGCGGTAACGGAGGTTAAGCGGTAACGCAGGTAACGGAGGTTATTTTTTAAACAATCTGTTGATGTCACATCTTTGAATTCACGTTTAGCAGAAATATCTATATTGTATTGCGTTCACATCAATCATTTGTAAAACCTGTAAAGTTCACAATCCACTGAGAATTTTTGATCTTGGAAAAAATGCGGTAACGGAGGTTACGCTCTTATCTCTACGCTCCAATTTGACATTATTTAAAATAGCTAACTTGTCAAAGTTTTGAATTCTCAAGAAAAAATACTTGATTTGATAAAGAACCGACCATGGGCTTCAGATTGGGCTTGGTAATATCATCTATCGCCCAAACTTACTGCCTGAAAAATATATGTTAATTGGGGTAACGGAGATTATTAAGAAATTGTGGACATTGCATCAAAACTCGGGGAAAAAATAGGCACGATAATAGCTTATCATTTTTTCTATAGAGAAAAACGTTGTTCCCTGTGGTCATTTTGAAAGTGATTTCATTTTGATTCGCCACGGTAAACCTGCTTAACGTCAGGGCTATTTATTGAAAGTTAGGCTGTGGACATGAGAAAATGGGCAAAACTGGCAGCTTTCAAGTCAAATTGCGGCAAAATGGCGAATATTTGCTCAATAAAGCTGTATACCGTTTTAAAGTTCTAGCTTCGTACTTTGGAAAAACATCAATATCTGATCTTGTAGGATAATATTCTGCCAACTTTAACAAAAAGACAGGTTTTAATCGTAATGTGTACATTTAGCGTAGAATGGGTGTAGAATACATTACAGATAAAAAGGTCTCTGGTGCCAGGGAACACAACCTATCAAGAGTACATTATCCTGAACAAAATCCGACCGAGATTTCTATTTCACTTTCCACTTTCTTGTCGTCCTGCGAAATATTCGAATTTCTCCAAGTTCGACCAAATGCCCTCGCTCCCCCAGCAAGGCTTTGGCTCATAACGCCACGGTGGCAAAAAGTACCTCCATTCAAATCTTCTTTGATAAGGGCAGTAAGACTGATAAGGTTCCCTAGGAACCTCGGCAAAGGAGACGTTAAACCAATTTGTCTTTACTAAACTCCAGTACTCTCTCATTCGTTCAGGGTAGGCCTGGTGAATGCCTAGAAACCTTGTGCAGAGATCGCTGTTTTTTAGGTATGGTTCAGAATCGAGAGAATTCACATGCAACAGTCTCGTGTTGTCAGCGAAAAACGTCACTTCAGATCCATAACTCGCCAAGGCATTAATCCACAATCCAATCGCTTGGTCCCCAAACGGGTGGCACTGTAATGTTTCGTTTAGTTTGACGAGTTCATCGACAAAATCTCGGCCGAATATGATGAGGCCTTCGTCGGTCCACTGGGAACCACGTTCACAGTGAAACCATCCCCAGACTAGGAGCTTTTCTTGCAATCTGAAGCGGATATCGAAGTTTAAATGCTCCAAACAAACGAAATAATCGTCGTCAGTTTTAAGGATAAATTTAAAATCATATTTTTCTAAAGCCAAAAACATCATCCACAATAAGCGATAGGTAAATCGCACTCCACCTTTTAAAGGAAGAAATTCTAAGTCGCCATACTTCGCTTGCTCTAGCTGCAAAGCCAGTGTTTCATTCTTACTTAGTCCAAGTCCATCCGTAAAAAAACGCATCCCTATCTCCGAGTAGTGATCGAGTGTTTTTAACCAAGTTTCTCTGATAGCTGTCCGCCGGTCTACACGTTTAGGTGCTGTTATTATTCCCATAAAAACCGTCACCTTTATCTTTTTGATAAAATCCGCACTTGAAGTTGAGTTCTCAGCTCGTTCTTCCCTGTCGTAAGTCCTATTGGAAAGTGCATTTTCCGATCTAGGTGACGTTTTATTTCTCATCCAAGGTTGCGCTCTGTAATCACCACTCAGGCAAAAGAAGAATATAGATGACACTCCAAATACACAAATAACCACGAAGTACTGATGCTTCACTTTGCAAGAACCCGCATATCGACTCATAGTTTTGCTAGTTTTCTAAAACTTTAACCTAAGGCAAGGTTTTCATTCATCACGCGCCGCTCTTTGGGACCACGATTCCCTGGAGAGCGGCAAAACGAATTAGCCAATCAGCGTTTACTTTCCAAATACTGGAAAGTTGACCTTGGCTTTTCGCGGGAAAAAATTCAAGATGGCGGACGATCTCAGCTCTGTGTTCCTTCTTGTGTCAAACAAAAGGGATCTTAAGCAACGACAACGGCAACGCGGACGCCGATGGCAAAAAACAATGGGGTTTGATTCAGAATTCAATAGCAGCACGTGGCAATGCGTTCTGTCTGATACATTTCAGCCGTTTTCCGTAAAACCACGAAGTGAAAACTCCAAGTTTCACGGTCAATTGAGGACGCTGACGTTTGCACTGTGAACTCCAATAATTACGTTCGCCGCTGTAGAAATAATGTTCTTAGTTTATTTTTATCTCTCTCTGACTATAATGTTTTGCTTATCCCATTGCAATTAAATTATTATTAATCACTACGCGCGAAAACATCTTTTTCGATCGCGTTGTCCTAGCCGTCGCCGTCGTCCTTGCTTAAGGTCGCTAAATTCAGAATTGCGGCCTTGAATAGCCATCAAAAGGAGGCTATTGAGGAGTTCACCAAGGGTGAAGCGGATTTGTTTATTAATTTGCCGACTGGCTATGGAAAGTCCCTGATTTACCTAGCTATGCCGCTAGTCTTCGACGATATTCGAAGGAAGTCAGGGCACGTTGTTGTTGTCTCCTCTTGTGAGTTTAATGGACGACCACGTGGATTATTTACGAAGCATCGGTGTAAGTTCTGTGAGTCTTAGCAATCTAAAAGAGGGAGAAGCTGGTAAAGTAGAGAACAGAGAGTATTCTGTGATATATGGAAGCCAAGAATCAAGGTTTAAAAACCAGCGATGGAGGGAGCTGCTTTCTAGCGCGTTGTTCAAGGAAAAACTGTGTTGCATAGCCGTTGATGAAGCGCATGTAAACTGGCAATGGTAAGCATGTCGTATTATGAGAACGATCATATATATTTGAATGTATGGCTCACGCTTTTCGACAGGGGGACTTCATCTACAAATAAGATGGTTAGAACAATATATTCAGAGCTTCATGAGTTAAGAACCCTCGCTGCTGGTGCAAAAGTAATTGGTTTGACAGCAACAGCAACACTGGCAACAAAAGAAACAATTACAGATGTACTTAGAATGCAAGACGTCATAGAAATAAATGAAAATCCCAATAAGGAGAACATTACCTATATTGTCAAGTATTTAAGTAACTCAGTGGATGCTAAAGAAAGTTTTGAATGGTTGGTGAATGAAATCAATGAAAGAAAAGATGGTGGAGATAAAACAATCATCTACTGCCAAACAATAAAACAGTGTTCTTTGATGTATGGCACCCTGAGATCTATGTTGATAGATGTTGTAGTTTTACTTCCGGTTAATTAGCATATCTTTCGCACATGCGCACCCGGATTGAGTTCCTCGTGTAGTCCGCCATGTTTTGTACTGTGTTAATAAAATAGGTGAATAAAAAGCCTTCAAGTCAACTTATTACATGGTGTCAGAAGCAAACTGAAGGAAAATCACTCTCAAACATACCAGGTCGGTATTTTACGAGAAATCTAGCAAGTTTACACAAGGAAAATGGCCGAACTCACTGGACTCACTAGCCCTCGTATGGACTGGAATGCAACCGATCTTCAACAAGCGCTAAAAAAGTTCAAGGCAACCGTCGAATTGTACTTTTCTGGCCCGCTTAAATCCAAATCGGAGGAAGAAAAGGTCAGTTATCTGTTGATATGGACGGGAGAAGAAGGAATTGAATTAGTTTCTACGTGGTCGCTAACCTCAGACGAGAAGAAAAAGCTGTCAACTTACTGGAAGAAGTTTGAAGAATACGTCGCCCCCAAGAGCAATTTTCGCTTAGCACGATTTAAACTACGCACTCTGAAGCAAAAGGACGATGAACCAGTGGATTCATTTATAAAGAAAGTAAGATTGCTGGCCAGCGAATGCAGGTATGATAATGTAGACGAACACATTATTGACGCTCTAATTTTCGGGTCTCGCCGCCCACGTGTCCAGGCTAAACTCCTCGAGTTAGACAAAACTCTAACGCTCGCTAAGGCAATAGACATAGCCAGGACTGAGGAAGCCACTTCGGCTCAGTTACAAGATATTAGAGGCACAAACACTATACCTGTACACGCAACAACCCACAAAAGCCCTTCTTCACATCCCAAGACACACTCACGTGAAAATAAACAAATACAAACTTGTGGGAACTGTGGCACTAGCCATAATGTGACACAAAAATCCCTGTGCCCCGCAAACGGAACAAAATGCAGCAACTGTGGGAAACCAAACCACTGGGCCAAGGTTTGCCGTTCCACCAAACCCCAAGGTCCCACCCCGAGGGGAAGAGGCAGGCGGGGAAACCGGAACAAATCAAAGCAACAGATAAACACCCTCAGCAATGCCAACCCCACGCTCGCACATTGTGGACATGGCCAATGGCAGTACTCTCACCAGAAACCGCAGACACATTCGTCCCACAGGTGAAAAACTAAGCTTGAATAATACCTCAGCTACTGATGACTACGAGCCTGTAGCAGAACCAGCACCTAACGGCAACCAACCCCCAACAGAGCCAAGGACGTCTACACCTGGTACCCCTGCGAAGTCCACACCTACCCAAAGTGGTCCACCATTACGCAGATCAACACGGACAGTGAAGCCCCCAGACAGACTGAACTTGTAGCATTTGCTACACAAACATTAGATATTGAACTATGTTATTATTAGTACTGCAAAGTTCTTTGTTTTTTTTTACACCCCTAATTGGACACTACCAGTCACATTAGTACTCATGTAATTTTTCAGCTTTTCAGCTTAGAGAAGGGGATGTTGTAGTTTTACTTCCGGTTAATTAGCATATCTTTCGCACATGCGCACCCGGATTGAGTTCCTCGTGTAGTCCGCCATGTTTTGTACTGTGTTAATAAAATAGGTGAATAAAAAGCCTTCAAGTCAACCTATTACAATAGAGTTGGTTGCTAATGGAAAACCAAAACTTGAAATGCTTCATTCCTGTACTCCAAAAGAAAATAAGGATGCAATATTAGAGTCATTCAAAAGACTGGATGGTCATGTGCAAGTCTTGGTGGCAACCATAGCATTCGGCATGGGAAGAGACTGTAAAGGTGTCCACCGCACAATACACTTTGGCCCCTCAAAAAACTGTGAGGCCTTTATCCAAGAGACTGGTCGCGCTGGAAGAGATGGGATGTCTAGTTTTTCTTATCTTTTGTACAAAGGCATTATGCTGAATCATGTGGAAAGGGACATAAAAGAATATGTCAAAGCTACAACCTGCAGGAGACAGATGCTTATGGAACATTTTAGCAAGAACCATATTGTATTTTCTGGAGACCTCCATGCTTGCTGCGATAATCGTGCTAAAGCTTGTGAATGTGGTAGTGAAAATTGTAAAAGTTACACTGATTTCATAGTTACGGAGACAGGTATTGCATCAGAAGAGAAAAGGCGTTCTGTTAGTGAAGACCAGAAAAAAGAACTCTCAAGATTACTCAAAAAGTACCACAAGAAACTATTAATGGATCTGGTACGAAAGTCAGCACATGGCATGGTCCAAAGTCTAATTAGCATAAATACTCTTCTGGGGTTTGGAGAAACACAAATCGATCAGGTGCTAGAAAACTGTGAAACTTTATTTTCTTTTGAGGATGTCACAGATAAGATTGAAATATGGAACATCTGTCATGCAAGAGAAATAGTTGTTATGCTTGCAGAAGTATTTAATGATATTGATGTATCTTGTGAGCAAATGGTCGATATGAGACTGGGCACTAGCGACAATGAATTAGATGACAAAGTAATTGGAGAATGGGCTGCTCTAGCTGAGGACGAAGAGCTCTTTGCCTTGATGGCAGACAATTTATCTTGGTCTGCATTAGAGAGCACAGTAAATGAGTCAACTCACATGCAGTCTCCTGACTCTTCTGGCTTATCACCTGCTGCTCTGACTGCACTTACAAATCTAAGTATAGAGTAGAAAAATGTATAACACCAGTAGAGGTATGACGTGGCTTATGTTATTTTTGTCAGAGCCGGGTATCAAGTGAAGGAAAAAAGCAGGACAATCTGTAACGCAACGTTTACATTTAAGCTTCATTGGCATATAACGAGTTGCAATACAGACACTTAGAGCGGCAAAAACTTAACTGAACTCAGTAAGCGATTTTTGAGGTGACTTTGAAAACTCAAATTAATTTTATAGAGTGTGTATGACCTCAACATTAACTGTTTTGGCCCACAGCACACTAATTGCTCTACTCTTTAGTGCATTGTAAACAAGAAAAAGACCCAGGAGGACAGTGTCTAAACAGTAGTTCCACATTTTCTCTGCAGTTTAGAGCATAGTAAAGACTTAATTTTTCCCACGATGCTGTGTGGCACACTTAATGAGCTCTTATTATAAATTCTATAAATTTAGAGTTGTTAAAGTTGTACTGTATACACAATTAGACAATATCTTATGTTTGTATAAGTATTCAGTAGTCTATTATTTGTAGTCCCACTAGATGTGATGATATACTAATGTCTACTAATGAGAGTAAAACATGTCAACCAAGATCTGCCTCATACATGTACTTAAGACCTCTGTGATTTAGCTCAAGTTGAAAAGCGTCTGAAAACCAAAAGTCAAATTTTACAAACACCATTTTGTTGGCTTTTGAAAATTTCAGCAATTTAGTGAACTTGCTGCAATGAGGATGCTTTTGTGTTCAAGTTATTGATATCTTGGAATTCTATGCAAAAGAAAAATCTGGATCCACCATAACACAACAATATTTCAGAGATAACAACCTTTGGCCTTTAAATGTGGGAGATAGGGTGTCTTTTTCTATTCTTTGCCACTAAATGCCCTTGTTTGTTAAATATCTCAGAACAATTATCTTTCTATTAAATGTGGGAGATTCAACTATACGTAAAATGCTGGAGAGTGGGAGAAGACTAAAATGCACATAACTCCTTCAGCATGTGGGAGAGTTGGCATCTCTAATATATTTTTATTATATTTATATTGTTCATTGCTCTCAAAGAGCCAAAAGCTGTACTAAAAATATGTAAAATTTCCATGTCTTTAGGTTAATAGGTTCTGATTCTAGGAAAATTGGGAATACAGGACTAGCTCCAAGGATAATGTCTGCATGCTTGCCTGTGATTCATATTACATCCAGTTCAAGTGCCTCAATTGGAAACCTCAACCAGTGTATCAAAGGAATCCCATTATTTTGGTCATCCAGTGTCCTTGTGCTTGACTGCTGTGTGCCTACATGATATTCTAGTCAACCATCTGTATCATACAGTGCTGTATATTATTAATCTCCTATTGGCAAATGACCAACACCACTGTCCGAATAATTTACCTTGCTTTCAGGCCACACTCTATGTTCTTTTTGTGCTTGTTGATCCATTTGTACATCTCTGACATATCCAGAGAAGCAAATGGATCTCTTTGAAAGTCTCTGAAGTAAACATAATGGCGATTATCTTGAGGTGCGAATACTTTGTTAGTGATGCATGAATTAACAAGAGTTTCCAAATCTCTCTGTTGACCGGCAGGTATGCTCACTTGACCCTGATGATCTTTGGATGGAAGAGTCAAGGTTAGCAAGTATAGCACGTGAACTGTTTTCTGCTCTACAAATTCTAGTAACAGCAGCTTCAGTCAGATTCGGACCAAGGTTCTTGAAAGCCTGTTTCAAAAACTTGTTACTATGTTCAAGATCAAGTGGAATATTTCGTCCAACCAAACCGCAGTTGTTTACTGTTCTGTTCCAAATGAAGCGCTCTGCATCTCTAGGGCTCAGCAGAGCAGTAAAAAGGAATGACTGGTATAAACTTTCTAATGCATATTTATGGCCGTGTATTCCATCAACTATGAAGTGAAGCAAGAAATACTTGAACTGGCGTACGATTCTAAGACCATCACCCTCAGCTATAGCATCAAGGAAGTTCATGAATAGTAAGCCATCTGATAAGAGACTGCAGTTCTATGCATAAACATCATCACACTGACCCTCAGCAGGTGCTGATTCTGGAATTTCATCAGAGGGCTTGAATGTATTAATTTCATCAGCATTTGGTGGGGTGAAGCATGAGTCAGCTCATGCTTTCGCCTGCACTTTCCATCAACCGCAAAGGAGCGAGTACACCCATAATAACGACAACGAAACTTACCATCAGGGGTCAAAACCTGGTTATCAATTGCATCTTGTTTCTCTTGAGCAGTCAGGGTACTGTTAACAAAACCAATTCCCTATTAATATCGTCCATACACATGCTAATTAAATATGAATACTAGAATAAGGAACACAAGACTGACACTGTAATTTGTTTGTTTGGCCCAGAGAGAAGTTTATATCATAAAAAAACATAGTAATATAATATACTTGACAAATAAATCTTCTCTGCCACCGGGTGGGTGGGTGTGAAAAGAAGGCTAAAGGCTATTGATAAAGGCGAGTATACACTCTGTACTCTGATACTGAACTGAACGCAAGCAAGCACACCCCTCACATAGAAGGCGGATCAGTTGTCAATCAAACAAACTCATTAAATGGTCAATTAATCCCTTTGACCCTGGGGGTAATTTACTGTTTTGTCAAATACTATGGCATCTACAACCAAGCCAGCAACTTTGTGTAGGAATCTCAACTTTTCTAACTTGCTCATGTTTCCATATCTTTGGGGATTGCACTCTGATGATCCGTTCTGTTCTTTCGAGCCCTTGGTGACCGAGATCGCAGTGAGCTGCCTTCATCACCTCCGGCCTCAGAGCGGTAGGGACCACCAGCAGCCTGGTTTCTATACCATCATCTGACTTGACCTTCCTGAACAGGATACCGTCCTTCTCCTCTATGCTGGACGGGTAGTTTAACATCTGCACCGTCTCCCTCGACTCCCGCTTCCGCTCGGCTTGGCTGGCTTTCCTCCTCAGTTTAAGGTAATGTCTTAACCTTGTTAGGGTGGTATCCCTCTCCTGTAGCTGCTTGATCTGCTCCTTGTCTAGTGCGGGTGGGCATGTTGCCATTCCAGACTCCTGATCTGCGGATGGTAGCACTCCTAGCTCTGCGACTCTGATAGCATCGTCCAGCATTCCCAGTCGCACTTCCCCTGGAATGACAGTCATCTCAGCAATCGTAGCAAGGTCCTCTGCCACCGGCGTGCTTGTTGTCCTGTCGCTTCCTCCCTCGTCTTCATCATTCTGCGCTGGTCCTTCTGCATGTCTACGTCTGCTCAGAGCATCGGCGTTGGTGTTGTGCTTGCCCGCCCTGTACTTTATCTTGAAGTTGAAGCTTGCAAGTTCTGCTGCCCATCTCTGCTCCACAGCCTTGAGCTTGCTCTTAGACTGTAGGTAGGTGGGGGGGTTGTTGTCAGTGAACACGATGAATTCTGACCCAAGCAGGTGTTCTCTGAACTTCTCGCATACAGCCCACTTGAGTGCTAAGAGCTCCAGCTTCATTGATGAGTAGTTCTCCATGTTGGTTTCTGGGCCACGAAGACTACGACTTGCATATGCTATGACCCTCAGCTTTCCGTCCTCTTGCATCTGTGACAGGACCGCACCAAGCCCCTTGTCTGACGCATCCGTCTCTACCACAAAGGGTCTTGTGTAGTCAGGGTACGCCAACACCGGTGCACTTGTCAGCGCTCTCTTCAGGTCATAGAATGCCTCCTCGCACTGTCCACTCCAGCGATCGCTCTTTATTGCGCTACGCTTTCCTCTCGTCTCAGCCGACATCTCTGCAACCAGCTTGTGGGAGGCGCCGCCTTACTAGCGAAGCTTGGGACGAACCGTCGATAGTAGGATGCAAACCCCAGGAATGACCTCAGCTCTCTAAGCGTTATTAGGGTCGGCCATTGGGACACGGCTTCCGTCTTTGCTGGGTCGGTGGACACGCCCTCCGCCGACACCACATGTCCCAAGTAGTTCACCCGCTCCTGGAAAAAATGGCACTTCTCCGGCTCTATCTTCAGGCCGTGCTCCCTCAGCTTCTGGAATACCAATCTTAGCCTCTGTAGGTGGTCTGCCACGTTGCCACTTTAGACGATGATGTCGTCTAGGGACACCAGCAGGGTCTTCAGGATGTCGCTCCGGAAGATGTTCGTCATAAGACGTTGGAAGGTGGCTGGCGCGTTGCACAAGCAAAAAGGCATTCTGTTGTACTCGAACAACCCCATTGGACTTGTGAACGCCGTCTTGTGTCTGTCTGCTGGATGGACCTCCACCTGATTATATGCAGATGCCAAGTCGATCGTCGAGAAGTATCGCGCCCCTCCAAGGGCATCCAGCGACTCGTCTATCCGTGGAAGGGGGTATGCTTCGCGTCGGCTCTTCGCGTTGAGGCGGCGGTAGTCGACACACAGGCGCAGCGTTCCAGACTTCTTCCGTACCAGCACAATCGGGGAGGCGTAGTCAATCTGGCTTGGTTGGATGACTCCGCGGTCCAGGAGTACTTGCAGATGCTCCTTCACCTCCTCGAACTGGTTTGGCGGAATCCGTCTGTGGCGTTGGTTAACTGTAATGTCATCCTCTGTGTGGATCCGGTGCTGTATGGTTGACGTACATCCAAGCTCCTCCCCCTCTCTAGAGAATACATCGGCATACTCCTTGAATATCCTCTGCGCCTCTCGTCTGTCCTCCTCTGTCCCTGGGAAGCCGTCTAGTAATGACTGTTCAGGTGACCTTCTTTCATCCAGCGTTGTGGCAGCTCCGGCGGGGGTCTGTGAGGACACCCCTAGGCAGTCTGTGGCGGCACTGCAGGACACCACCACCTCACTGACTCCTACGGCGAACGTCAACTGCTCCCTCGTTGTCGCCTCCGCTGGCATGATGCTGCCCAGACACGTCCTCTTCTTCAGTCGAACTACTCTTCCTGTCGGGTTGCTGACTTGGATGGTGAAGTTCGGTCTGGATGCGTCCACCAGTGTTGCCGCCACACGAAGCCTTCCTGGCAGGGTCGTACCGAGTGGCTCCACCAGTGCGTTCGCCCCACAGGGTGTGCCTGTGACAGCGATGTCCATCACCGAGTGAGGTGGGACCCACACAGCCTTGCTTCTAGCGACCTTGACTAACTTCCGCTTCTTCTGTTTTTGCTCTTCTTTTGATGACATGCTGCCTCCCAGCTCCTCTGCCCACTTTGGGATCTTGGTCAGCACGTTCATCCCCAGCACTCCCGGCTGCTTCCTCCGCTGTCTAACAATGGCTGCTGTGTCTTTCAGGACCAGCACTCCGCACTTGGGGATTGTCACCTCTCCAACCGTGATGTCCAGCTCTAGGTAGCCAAGGTAAGGGATCTCAAGACCGTTCGCGCCACGGAGACTCAGCATCTTTCCGCCGCCTTGCACTCTTCCGCTAACGTTCTTGAGCTTCGTCTTGTAGAAGTTCTCCGTTACCAGGGATACCATGGAGCCGGTGTCAATCAAACACTCCACCTCCTCGCCAGCTAACTTGACCTTGATGGCCGGTCTACCACCGACCAATGTTGGGATGGGTGAGCCATTGTCTGTCTCCTCTACCGCATGACTCACTGCGGCAGAGGACTTCCGTTTCCCGCCTTCTGTTGCTGCTGGGCTTGTGGTGGCCTCCTCTGGTTCTGCTGTCCTTGCTGATTGCTGGTTGGGGGTAGCCGTTTAGGACACTCTCGAGCAAAGTGCCCCTCCTCTCCGCAGTCATAGCAACTGTTGCTAGGTGGGCAAGGTCGCCAGGCCATGGCAGCCAGTAGTTGGTTAAGGGTCTGCTGTTGCTGGGTGAAGATCTGCCTCTGCTGATCAATGTGGCTCATCAGCGTCCTTTGCTGCTTCTGCATCTCCTCAGCCAGCAACTTCTGTCCTCAGATGAGGTCTGTCAGCAACCTCTTCCTTCCAGCAACCTCAGAGCAGCTGACATCAGCCTCTTCTTCCTCCACGTCTACCTCTCTCACTGCCGCAGATCTCCTGGGGTGGGGGTCTTCCTCCAGGCATCGGTCCACCTCGAGGCGTACCTCTTGGAAGTTGGCGCTTGGGTGGTCTTTTCCCCACCGCTTCATGTCACGCCTCAGCAGGGGGTCCCTCAGGTTCTCCAGGAACTGATCGCGGAGAAGGGCGTCTTTGTCTGGAAGATCCTCTCCGCTGAGTCTCTCCACTCGTCCGGCTGACAGCATCAGGGCATGGGCGAACTCTTGCGCCGTCTGCTTCTCGGTCTGACGGGTGGAGAAGAACCTCCTCCTGGCCTGGTGGATGGTCAATCCCTCACCAAAGACTTCGCGTAGGATTTTGAAAATCCCAGCGGGGTCGGACCACTGCGAAGTGGGGCGCAGCTTTACTTCCTCCTTAGCAACGCCCTCTAGATGGAGGATCATGTGGTCCACCGCCTCGCCGATCGCCTGACCCTTGACAGCCCGTTGTGCGTCGGATATCCAATCCTCCAACACACGGTCGTTCCTGGTCCCATCGTACTTGGGGATCCTCCGGTCTCTTGGTACTGACACTCGGATGATGGGTGCAGTACCACTGGCGGAGCTCGTCCCTGGTCCGGTGGTGTCTGGCTGGGCTGGTGCCTGCTCCTTCAGTTGCTCCTCCAACTCTTGAAGCTTGGCAGTCAGGGCGGTCAGCTTATCCTCCATAGACGTCATGTTAGTGTTCCCGTTTATTAATTTTACAACAATTTCTAAGAATTTTTACACTTGGATCCCACTTCTGACACCAAATGTAACAGGATGAGGGGCACGGCGGTCGCGTAAGATCCAGAAGGATCCAAGGATTCTCTTTAGGCAAATTTATTAAAATCACTGACTTTGGCACATACACTTAGCGTACAATAAACGGGAACAAGAATAGAGTCTACCTCGAGCAGTCGTTCTTTAGTCTTCGTAAATCCAAGTAGAAATCCTTCCAATATCGCAACTCATTCACAACTAAAAAACTATCTAAAACGCACCCATATTTATATACTCTATGATGCGTGGGACAACATTCTTTAGATTCTACAACTTACTTGTCAAAATATCTTTTCCTTTACGGTGGGCGGAAGGGATGTCCTGCACTCGAATTGCTTGTGATAATTGTATCAAAATCGAACGTAATTCACCGAAAAGAAGTTGATTAAATACTGCGCCCACTAATCACTTTATCGCAGGCTAGTGTAACTTGCGTACATCCGTTCGACAACATGAGACTACATTCCTAAACGTTTAGTAAGTCGCACCTCAAAATTATTACAATGAAATCTAGGGAATATAGAGATATTAGAGTTTCCTAGGAAATATATGTTTAGTGACCCTGTCACATAAGCACTTTACAATAAAAATTAAAAACTTAAAGTTTCTTAAATATCCTTGGTTTATCAAAGATTTGTTCGATTTACAAAAGAAATTCCCGCGATGTTGCGAACGGGTGAAAAAAGTCTTAAGAAAAGCCTTGAAACGGGAACGTCTGCCTAGGCACCGCTAACGCACGAAATCTGAATTTCTGAGGAACAAACAATGAAAAGCAGCAGAAATTGCTAAAAAAAATATTGATGCGGCCCCGATAAAGGATGAGGGCGGGGACGATAAACATGTCTTTTTTCAGTTGGCCTTATTTGGAAAAAAATAGTCGTCCATCTTAAAAAGGAAGTAAGAAATGACCAATTATTTTCATCGCCATTACCCCAAAGTGTGTATGAAAAAACAAATTAGTACAACTAAGAAACAGCCCAAGAAACAGTTATTGAATTACGAGATGCCTCACCTCCATTGATCGTGTTTTTACGAGAACAGCCATAATGCACGCCGTCGTGTTCATGTCCGAACATCGCTGCTTGAGTAGGATGGAACCAGCCAAAGCCATACTTGGGAACCATGTTACGTTCTCCCTCCTTCGAGCAGTACATCCTGTTAGTAGAAAAGAATAAAACAGCGGCGCCCGCGTCCTCCATTCCTGGCAAAGTTTTTCAAAATCAATCTCTTCTAGATCCTTTTTTGTGCGTTTTCTTAGAGAAGGCTGCTTTCTGGAGCAAAGATCGGCTACCTCTGCCTTGAAGATCCGTATAACTTTCTCAACTACCAGTTGAGATACAGGTGCGCATTTCATAACAGCATTCGCTATCCGCGATGGATGACCGTGAATAATCGCCTTGCCCAAGGACTCGTAGTCAGGCGATAATACTTTCTTCACTTTATTGCTTGGATAGTCCACAGTTAATGTGACTTTGGCATGTGTTTTTTCCTGAGATTGTACCTTCGTCGGGGTTGACCGTGGAGTTGAAGCTGACAATGGCTGACCTAAAAGGTGACTAACACTAACAGGTTCGCTAGCTCGTTGGATTAGCTGCATGCCACTACACCGCGGTAACAACCAAGCGAGAGAGCTCCCATAGAAGGCTGCGTGGCCAATTGAAGTACAAGTAGTAGAAACGTTGGGAACAGCACTTGATAAATTTTCTGCCGACGAGAACTTGAGAGATTTAGCGACAGGCTTTGGATCCACAACGGCGCTTTCAGGGGGTCTCAGGCGCGTCACTCGTCGTTTTGTTGCCGTGAACAGTTCATTTATCTCGAGTTTTACACTATCAACATGTTTCAGCGCTCTTTCTGGTTTCGCAAGTCTCTTGTAGCACTTTGTACAGATAAAGACTGGAATTTTCCTTCCCGTAAACACTGGGATCCTCTCCCGTCGAACATTTTATCAGTTTGGAGATATCTATAGAGCTTTTCCCAAAAAAAACATTCACTTTACTACAAGACACTGTCGTTACACCGCTACAGATGAAGCATTTATAGTCCGCCTCGACAATTTTCTTAGGAGTTTCTGCCATTTATATTTGGGACATTTTATTGCAACATTTGAAAAGGGAAAATCGGAACACTTGTTTTGGCGGGAACACAGGAAGCGGCATTCTGACATGGGTTTTGATTGGTTGTTCGCAAACAATCGCTCGATCGTGATTGGCCATGTAAAGACAATGGCTAATTCGTTTTGCCGCTCTGTGGAGCAGGCGCTCGTGGGGCCTAGGGAATCGTGGTCCCAAAGAGCGGCGCGTAGGAGGGTAGGTTTTCATCGTCAATCACGAAAATGTAGATCCGCCTTGCTTAATTCTATATAACGTTAAGTGACATTTGAAGTGGTCGGGTGGGTATATAATTAGTATTCTGAGGTGATTCTGACCCACCCGACTCTTTGTATCGAACGCAAACAAACTCCTGTCCCTGTGGATGTTTTTTTTGTCTGTCAGACTTGTTTCCATGACCAATTTTAAGCTATGGTATTAATTCAAATCGCAATTCGTTCAAATCGTTTGCCTGTGCTTTATTATGGCGATATATATATTTTTTTGCGTTAATTTTATTTAGATACAAATAAATTCAGATGAAGGGGCGTGTGTTTTTGGCACGGAAAAATTCGACGCAGGGGTATAAAATAAGTGTTTCAAACATGAATAGACGTAGAAGAAGTTTTATTGAAGTACTTATCGTGATCTAATTGATATTGTGCTTATCCGTATAAAGACAAGCAGAGAATTTGTATTGAGCATGCCCGACACCTTCTTCCCTTTTAAGGGCTGGTAATTTACATGTCATGCGCGCGTGGCGCCCGTCACGGCTTGACGACCGCAGTATTTCAAAGGAAAAAAATGGAGTAAAACGCTATATTTATTCATAATCCGACCATATAGTAGCCAAGAAATATCGGTTATAGATATTACTCCACGTTTTGATCATTTTTTGGGACGTTCAAAATTGGGTATTTTTGGCTCCGTCGAGGTCGGATGACCTCTTATGACTGTAGATTGGTTTGTGTCAGCGCCCTAAAATATACTTTAGTTGTCTGTAACTGTTTTTATTTCAATTATATAGGATTCTACTGACTGGGAAAAGGCAATGGGGAAAAAGAAACAGGCAAACAGTGCATATGCCTCAGAAAATGAGACCTTAGTAGAGTTTGTTTGGCATTCGGTATTCGCGCCTTGCGCGTTCCCGAGAGGTTCACTCATGCCTATATACTTAACACTCGTCTTACACTTGACCTTACCAGTTTGCATAACGCGTCGTTTTTTCCGGAGTTGTTTTCCCCCAGTTTTCTGCTAGTTGATACATGAACATGTTTGTATATTTTTTATTTAAACTTGTTATGGTCTCCAATAAACGGTACGCGTCATTCCTTACACCTTGTGTGTTGTTCACATAAGTTATATTGTAGGCTGTGTCTACTTGCACGGCTTCCGGTAAAGGAGGAAAAAAATTGCTACACGGCTGTCTCCCTATTTCTCGATTTTTAGTCTAAATACAGGCCCGTACCGCCTTTTCAGCGACGAAACAAATAATATTTCTATTCGCACTTCACAGCACAAATTCAAACGTGATATCAAACGTGTTTATGGGCAACCACGAAAAGTATTTCAAGAAGACAAAGAAGTATTTATTCATTTTACTGAATAACCTGGAAGTTTTAAATCGGTAAATCGCAGCCAAAATATCAATCTGCAATCCTGATCACATTCATTTGCATATTATTGAGCCCTGAAAGTCATTAGCATCTCAAACCTCGCTTACGGGAAAACGGTCTATTGTATTATAAAATTTGAAATGTAAATTATTTTTAAATTTGACATGCGAAATGTTTTTGCCACTGAAATAGGCATTACAATCTCTGTTTTAAATAAAACAGAGATTACGGCCAGCATTCAAAATGTAGATCGAAGAAGAGCCTAGTATAAAACCAGGGGACTTACTTCAAGTAGAATATATAGCGGGCAACTCGACAGTACAGCGTTTTTCATTTGTAATATCGCATTTATCTTTGTTAAATCTTATAGCTTTCGGCATTTTTATCATGTTAACTTCAATTTGATTGATGACTGTCATTGATCGATTGAGTTGGTAATTTCATAATATTTATAACGTCATCGTCTTCGAAAACCTCCGTCTTCACTTTGTACACGCGAATACGAAAAACCTTCGTTTTTAAAAACCCTCACTCTAAAGACTGATTTCAGCCGCAGAATAGTGTATAAAACAACTACCAGACTACATTCTAATTCAAAATTGAGCGGCAGTATAAAATGGCGGCGTGATTGGCCTTCTTTAACGCATTGCATTTGTGTCATTTTCATAACTAGCGAAACACAAAACAAACGCCATGTATTCATGTGCTTTTTCTTAGTAATTGAATGCAATATAGAGCATCATGGCTTGAACTTTATTGTAACATAATTTGTACATTTGCATAAAATATAAAATACTTGCTTTGCGTTGTGTCAATATATATTGTCTGCATGAATGATTCACCATCCATGAGACCATCAAATGGGAATTCATATATTATACTTATTAATAAAATAATAATTTTATCCATTTATTTAAGAATCTGGGCATTACAAATACCACAGCATGATGGTGCAGGCTGTATATAAATATGACCATCTGCCGAACGTCAAATGTCAAACAAAAATTGGAAAGCAAATACGTAGAATAAACTTGATACAACTATAAGAAACATAACAATACTATTTGTATCGAAAGCGTTCGGGGGGAGGGGGGAGGGGGTGTCGTAACTTGGTAAGAGCAAATGGCGTCTAGAGTACCTCTCCAATCCCAGGCTTAAAATGGCATTTTTTTAAAACTAATTTCATCCAACGATACCAACCAGGCCCCCAGTACTAGACAGATATCAGACCCCACAGAGGGAGCGTATTGCCTTTTGGGATGGATGCATTGGTATTTGTTGAAGAGACGCCAAGCGCCACCCCTACCCCTATGGAAGCTTGCAAGGGGCTGATGCATGAGCGCGTTATCAGCTTAGGTACTGCTCGTAGCTTATCTGAATACACAGAATGGAAAAGCGATTGTCACACGTAAACACATTCTCAGCAAACATGGCGGTACTGCCATCGATTGCGGCTGCTGTGCTCATGTCCAGCGGTTTGCGGCTCTGCCATGAGCGACAGTTGTCGGGGTATTTGCTACCGTCACCACGTGACCCATGCCAGAAGTACTTAGAGGGCCTGTATAGGCACAACAAAACAAAATTAAATTCTTCTGAAATAACAAACCAACAAAGCACAGCAAATCTAAATAGTTATTTTGGTTATTCCGTGTCATTCAGTGCGCGTTTCCGGTCTCCAGCCCTAACGTTTAAACGAGGTTTAACCGTGATCTCTTGTGCAAATAGCAGTGTTACTCACCACTTCTCATCCTTGATGACGTCACGTCCATCAAAGGTGTATATCGGGATGTCAGGGTTGAAACCATAATTCTTGCTAAACATGTTGCGCCACGATGTGAAAAGTTGATCACCCTGTAGAAGGTCAAGCAATTTTTGTATAATTTCACACACTGTTTGTTAATCATGAATCGTTAAGAACCACAACAGTACCAGAAAACTGGGCTTACCAGTGCCAGGCTCACAGTACCCCAGGCCCCACCGGGCTGATCATGTCATTGCAAGGTAACTGTACCCCAGGCCCCACTCGGTGAACCAGTGCAAGTCTCACTGTACCCCAGGCCCCACTCGGTTAACCAGTGCAAGTCTCACTGTACCCCAGGCCCCACTGGGCTAACCAGTGCAAGTCTCACTGTACCCCAGGCCCCACTGGGCTAACCAGTGCAAGTCTCACTGTACCCCAGGCCCCACTGGGCTAACCAGTGCAAGGCTCACTGTACCCCAGGCCCCACTCGGTTTACCAGTGCCAGGCTCACTGTACCCCAGGCCCCACTCGGTTAACCAGTGCAAGTCTCACTGTACCCCAGGCCCCACTGGGCTAACCAGTGCAAGTCTCACTGTACCCCAGGCCCCACTGGGCTAACCAGTGCCAGGCTCACTGTACCCCAGGCCCCACTCGGTTTACCAGTGCCAGGCACACTAACCTTGAGGTTCACCACGGGAAGGTCCCTTTCCTCCCTAGGCACCACACTGTAGAGGTGCTGGTGGCGATTGGACAGGAAGGCCCTGAACGTCCCTTTTAATCCTGCTTGTCTGGACTGCCGCCAGCACTGGTGATCGACGCCGGCCAGGCTACCAAGCTCCCCCGTGACTGGTGCATTAAGAGCAACTAAACGGAGCTGAGAAAACATATGACACAGTAAATACAACGTGGCTACTTTATTAATCTGGTCATCAACTACTCATTCATACTCAATTCATGTTCAATCTATTTTGAAGCAATATTAAAGCGACTGTTGACACCAAGTTAGCCATTAGGCGACTAAAGGATCATGTGGTTTTTTGCGTTCTCTGGCTTTGAGCGGCAAAATAATAACAATAAAATGAAAGAAGTGCTTATATGTCAGTAAGGGATTATTTTCATTTAAAGATTTTATTTCTTCGTCGTTCTCTGGCGTGACGGGGGTAGCCATTTCCGTGTTTATTTTTGTTTGAATTTGCCACTCAAAAAGTCACGCGATCAGGTATTGCAAGCCACAAGTTTGAGAATGCATTTTGTATGACATGGATATTATGTCTGGGAGGCTTCCGTCGTGTTCTGTACCCTGGTTCCAGAGCCTCGTGGCTCTGGAACCAGGGTACGTGTTCTGAGAAATGCTTTACGTGCCCAGTAAAGCATTTCTCTCCCACGCTGGTTGGCTAGTGAATTTCATGTCACCTTTATTGTGTCAGTTTTATTGTGCCGATGCCAAGCTGCTTTACTCTCGAGCTACCAGTTATTCGCTTTTTCAAAAGACAACATAAAACATACTTACATATCGGCCTGTAAGCTTTATTCCTGCGGGTGGGAGTATAATGGCGTTTCGGGGTACCACCTAGCATAATACACATCATTAGTTGAGTGGGTCAATGCTAATATTGTACCAATAAGCATGTAATCTGCACATTGTGTTTAAGTATTATCAATTACCTTGGTAGGCGTGGGGCGTGTAGTTGGAGTATATTGATTCCCATCTATGCCCCCCACAGCAAAGGGGCCAACCTAAAAAAACCGCGTCATCAGAACACATCATATTGCCAATTATACGGTTTATCTCTCTTCTCCTTCCCATCGTCCCTTCCCCACCCCTGTGCTCTTTCCTTTTATAACTTAGAGCCTTGGCTAATCAGGGACACGACATCTTTCCGATCGCGTATTTCCGTAAAATTTCCCCGATTACCTACCGTGGGTTTCCCAGTGTTTTGTTAGAGGTATAACAACAATAGTCGCCTGGGATAGAAATTGGGGCAAACCAGTGTCCTCCATACACCCTCCGATCGCCTCGGGACGTGGAAAGATTGTTTTATAAACTGTCTATATATTCCAAGTAAACCGTCAAGATTGGCCGTGCACTGTTCATAAGATCGTGTGACTATATGGGAACACTATTGAAATGTCAGAGGAAACGTATGCCCGCTCTAATTTGGACCCCACCTATTTAACACTTGGTTCGTCATTCTTGATGGATAAGTTTAACCTGAAGATGTTACAGAACATAATATTTCTCTGATACTTACTATCACAAGTCTCCAGCCAGAGTTAGTGTCCACATACAGGCGTTGTTCCGAAAGGACGAACGCAATAGTGCCGTCCTTAGTCCTTGGCGAGCTGTCAATCATGAGCTGTTTTGATGCGAAGGTGACAACCTTAACAGAGACATGGCTTGGTGTTAATGCCGTACACAAATGTCAAAGAAGATTGCACTCAGAGAAGCCACGTGTCGTAGACTTCAGTGCTTCATTAAAACACATAATTCTAGTTTATGTGACTGTAATTATTCACATGGCTCTCATTGATCAGGAGTAAGCCATTTTAGGGAACTTAAGCAAACACGTTTCTGAACGACAGACGGCAACCGGAAGTTTAACTTTTTCCATCTTTGTAACGTTTTCGCTCAATTTCAATGAAAGAAGACGTTTCTATTCTACCACGCAGTCTAAAATATGGAACCTTCTAGCTTTGCGATAGCGTTAAACATGAAGATTATCTACTTCCGGTTGCCATCTGTCGTCCAGAAACGTGCTTGCAGTTCCCTATTCGTTCCCCTAGAACGCCTACGGTTTACTACACATGGATTCTCGAGTGCCATCTCATTTGAAACAGTTGAAACAGGCCTAGGTGTATACCTAAAAAACATTCGAAAAACTAGGGAAAACACTAGTATGAAAACAGTTGATTGAGAAAAAAACCGTACCTAAACCATAGAAAATGAAATTGCTAAGAACAGATAAATATCAAATTTAAAGTACAGTTTTTATTTTTTTACATTATTTGAAATGGATTGCAAGGGATTGTGTGGAAAAGTTGTCATTCGTTCTCCTCTCGTTCATCGCCATATAATAGGATCGCATGGTAGTATGTTCAATAATTTTTGGCCTTTAAGCGTTTAGTGGTCTCACGCAAACTAACAGTGAATCTTGTTTTTATTTTTCTTTCGTGGCAGCTATTTTGAAAAGGCCTCAGGAACCCTCACTTTCCACTACCACAGGCATTCACCCCAAAAAAAACCATTTAGACGAAGGACAATTTATGTTTAATATACCTATACCTAATGAGGCAAGTTTTTTGTGCCAATGCTTACCCCCATTTCTAGTGGAGTCATTCCATCAATGTTCTGAGCATCAACAACATCACGCCCAGGAGGTCCTGGCGGACCGGGTGGCCCCTGTGGACCCGGGGGACCGGGTATTTGGCTTGCTTGACCAGGGGGGCCTTGCGGCCCAGGAGGACCAGAAATATTCTGAAAAGAAAGACAGATTTCATTGAGACATTTAAATAAATGCATATAGGATATAAGATATAAGCGTCCTACTACTGACTGTTTTTGAGAAAGGCAAAATATATGCTACCTTTGAACGACCAGGGGGTCCCGGTGGGCCGGCGATGGTCGAGGGTCTGCCAGGAACTCCCTGTGGTATGGAAACAAGTTTAAATAACTGCTCTATAGGAATAATCTACTGACCAGGTACCATACCTGTCTACCTGGACGTCCAATCTCTCCCTTTTCTCCCTGGAAAATAAGACCAATTTTACACGTAAGACAGTGTAACTTTAAAAAAAGGAGTGCTATCAATCAATTTCAGTCTTCTCCTGTCAATCTATTTTCCTTTTTGTACAGGTTAACAACAACAGCAACAGCAATTAAAACATAGCGCTAGAAACCAAATTTGGTACCATTTTATCCAGGTCAATAGCAATAACAATGACAACAAGAAAATAGTGTTACCATAAAGTGATCACAATAAGTACCTTTTCTCCGATCTTTCCAGGTATTCCAGGAGCACCGATACTTCCCTAGAGAGAGAGAGAGAATTACAATCATGCAACGATTGCATTACCATAACAGAAGAATACCCCAATAGGCACTACTTTACCTTCTGCCCTTCAGGGCCTTGAAGACCACGCAGGCCTGCTTGTCCAGGAAGCCCAGGAAACCCGGGATCGCCTTTCCCCCCCTTCTCGCCTTGGGACCCTGCCATGCCCGGTTGTCCTATGGGACCACGAGGGCCTGTGCTGCCTTGAGATCCAGGGGCCCCAGTGTTGCCCTTCTCCCCTCGTGGTCCTTGGGCTCCCCTTTCGCCTTTGCCGCCGTTGTTACCGGGAAAACCCTATCGACGATGGAACGCAAACATTATAAGCATGTAGATGGTTCTTAGAGCTAATGAGAGGATAAAGAAGGAAGTGTCAAATTCACACCTCCAGCACTCCTTGCTAAAAAAAATCCCGAGGAATGCTTTGAAAAAGCAATATTTTGCAGAATAACATGTTTTTGTGACGACATAAGTACAATGACAAGATTTGATCGGTCCCCGGCACACATAGAACCTCTGCGATATAACAGGCCGGGTGCTTCATGTAATATAGTGTTTTGTTGTGGTTTTGTGGTGGTACCAACGACAACAAAAGAAAGTGTACAAAAATCTATTCTAGTATTATCTGTCACGAGCTCCCATATGATCTTGCCCTTGAGGACTGTAGCTTACAACGGTTGATGAGCACCGCGTTACAGCGTGCTGTAATACCATCCCAAGTATCCATTTCGCAACGTATAAATATGTATAGGTTCCAATAAGTGAGGACCACCCATGTATTTACACCTGGAGACTACGATCAAGGTTAATAGAAGAGCAAAGAATAAGCAGAAAACGCGAACTGAACGAAATCGGCTCAGTATTCAGCTAAAAAAGCTTTTAAGTAATTAATGAGGGACATAAAGGCATTAAGAAAATGTTTGTCTACTTACATCTCTTCCTGGGACGCCTTGAGAACCCTTGGCTCCCTACGAAATCAACAATCGCTGTCAACAAAGATATTCCCTTGCAGTCTAAGCATATAATCTCTTAAGAATATGTACCTTTTGTGCGAGGCCTGGTAATCCCTGGAAGATAACGACAGTTGAAGAAATCATCACTTACTCAACATGTTTTCAAACACATGCAAATTAATAGTAACACGTACAAATAATATTAATGTTCATCAGGTGCGGTATAAATGTCTTACCCTTTCTCCTTTGTCCCCTTTGGCCGCTAGGAGAGTCTAAGAGAAATGAGAGAAAGGACACAGAGAATGAGAAGAACAACATTAGCAACCACAACATTCGACACGACAACGAAAACCACTACACTCGGCACGATAACAACCTAAACCACAACATTTAACACAACAACGGCAACAACAACCACTACATTCGACACGACAAAAACCACTACATTCGACACGATATCAAAAACTACAACATTCGACACAACAACTAAAACCAAAACACTGGACACGACAACAACAACCACAACACTCGACAACAACAACTACAACCAATAATATCCACTACACTCACTAACGACAACAACAACCACCAATAATAAGCAAGAGCAACAACCATGAGCAGCAACAAAACAGAAACAGCAACAACAAAAATACAAATAACAACATCAACATCAAGCAACCATCATCATGTTACCTGATTATCGATACGTCCCGGAGGGCCGGGCGGGCCCACTTCACCCTAGTAGATAAAAAAACAACATAGAAATAATATCATCAAGCATAATTAATCTCGACAATCTTATGCTTTAGAACCTTATCTAACTTCAATTTCAAGCTGAACGGAAATTACCTTCATTCCTTTATTGCCCTTAAACCCCCGAATCCCGACAGGTCCAACGTCACCCTGGAAGAACCACACAATAAAATCATGATTTTTCTGTGTTTTTATCTTGGCTCGTGGATGTGTCATTAAAATGTGTAAATTTAACCCCAGAGTAATTAAATAGCTCGAGGATGCTCATTAAAAATATATTAAAAAAAACCTTGAAGGTTTGAGTATTTCTGCTTCTCGATATTCGCATTTTGAATAGGGTATACCAGTGTGCAATCGAGGAACTAATGGCCATTGTACAAAATCGTGGCTTCTTTAGTATCTCTTCGCAGTGCACATGCACAAGGGTTTTCCGTTATGCCGGACAGACCGCTTTAAGGGCGATTGTGCACCCCCCTGGGCTCATCCCTGCTACGCCCCTGTTGTGAAGTATGAAAACAAGGAAGCAGTAGACGTCAACAAGGAAGCAGTAGACGTCAACAAGGAAGCAGTAGACGTCAACAAGGAAGCAGTAGACGTCAACAAGGAAGCAGTAGACGTCAACAAGGAAGCAGTAGACGTCAACAAGGAAGCAGTAGACGTCAACAAGGAAGCAGTAGACGTCAACAAGGAAGCAGTAGACGTCAACTAGGAAGCAGTAGACGACAACAAGGAAGCAGTAGACGTCAACAAGGAAGCAGTAGACGTCAACAAGGAAGCAGTAGACGTCAACAAGGAAGCAGTAGACGTCAACAAGGAAGCAGTAGACGTCAACAAGGAAGCAGTAGACGTCAACAAGGAAGCAGTAGACGTCAACAAGGAAGCAGTAGACGTCAACAAGGAAGCAGTAGACGTCAACAAGGAAGCAGTAGACGTCAACAAGGAAGCAGTAGACGTCAACAAGGAAGCAGTAGACGTCAACAAGGAAGCAGTAGACGTCAACAAGGAAGCAGTAGACGTCAACAAGGAAGCAGTAGACGACAACAAGGAAGCAGTAGACGACAACAAGGTAGCAGTAGACGTCAACAAGGAAGCAGTAGACGACAACAAGGAAGCAATAGACGACAACAAGGAAGCAGTAGACGACAACAAGGAAGCAGTAGACGTCAACAAGGAAGCAGTAGACGTCTTACCTTGTCTCCTTTGGCACCAGCTGCGCCTACATCACCTGTCTCGCCGCGATCTCCCTGCACAAAGTACGAATGTAATATAATAATTGAATTATTATATACATAGTTTTAGCGCTTTATAAATATATTATTACTATTAATATTGCTATTGCTGTTGCTATTGCTATTGTTATTGTTATATAAGACTCTTCCTGCGATCAAGTGCAATCATATGGATACCAGCCCTTAGCGAGAGACCTAAAAACTTTGCCCTGTGGTGGTTTATTGCCAGCTTAGTGAAATTTGAAGATGAGAAAAAAAAAACAAGGATGGAAAACGTAATTACATATTGCGATTAGGAAGGGGCTTACACGGTCAGCTCAGAGTCATTTCTTCTTCTGCTACTCAGTGACATTGTTACCTTGGATCCCGGGTCGCCAGGAGAGCCTGTAGGTCCATCCTTGCCGGGACTTCCATCCAGACCAGGGGTTCCAGATTCCCCCTTGACTCCAGTAGTTCCCTATAACAAATCATGTGGCATTAACACAGTGATAAACATGAATGTGGTTAACCAAGGGTTCAACGAACCTGGGCTCCAGTCAAGCCAATATCTCCCTTCTCTCCCTGAAATTAGACAAACGTTCAGATATACATATCATAGTATTGCCTGTTAGCGAAAATAAGGCGATGAGAATAGTACAAGGGCTTATTGTATGTAATCTCCTTCCGGGTTATCGGCTTGGCGTTTCTTTGGTTGCTTTGTCGTCCAACCCAAATTTTACCAGCAACACAAAAGTTAACACTTCATGGGTTTGATCATAACCATCAAACAGACATGTAGACTTTCTCGTGCAAACACCTGGACTAGAGTATCTTTTAGGAGGAGGAGGATACGAGTGGTCGCAGATTATTCCAGACAAATATAATTTTTGACAAAGATTATTCCAGACACAGGCTTTTCAGACCACCAGACAAATATTATTCCAGACACAGGCTGTTCAGACCACCAGGCACATATTATTCCAGACACAGGTTATTAAGACCATCAGACACATATCATTCCACATACATACCTTCGCTCCAGTCGCCCCAGACTCGCCTTTTTTGCCGGGGGAGCCTACAGGACCCGAACTCCCCTTTCTCCCAGGGTCACCCTACGAATGGAAATTTAGAGGTCAAACGCCATGCAATGATACTGGTGCTATTGAAAAGTATTCTTAACATACTTTACTATGCTTATGTTCTATCTAAAATTAAAAGCATAATCACGAGGGTCTTTTTAAAATTAATCGGTTTAATGTAATCTAAAGCTCAAGAGTAGATGTTTGGACACAAAGTATCTCACCTTCTCTCCTTTTTGCTGTATGACTTGAGCGCCAGTCGCTCCTTTCTTTTCCTTGTAATGATAGAAAAACTATATGAGGAAGTCTTTAATGGCCCAGGCCAAGAGCGTAATATTGTCAAGCAAGTTCATGATCACTAACGTACAACCCTTTGAACATGCTCACTTGAAGGCCCAGTGGTATTTGAATGCTACACAATAGGAATGTCTGCGGTAACGTTAAGTTAAGGGTTATCGAGCAGGCTTTGGTGGCGTAAGGCCTTAGGTGATTACAACATCGCTTTAACATAAGTCTTACCGTTACCGGTCCAGGTGGGCCAGGGGGTCCTGTGATGCTGTCACCCTTTTTAAGTAAAAATAAAGGATGATAAACCATTCTATTGTTCTTTTGCAATCAAATTATAACTTTCAAGGGAAATTTTTGAAAACTCAAGAACAGGTCACAAATTCAGCTTATGCGAAAAAAACAGTTTCCGTCAGGCTAAAAATTTATTTAAATCTTTAAATTGTGAAAAGTAAATCAACCAAATTATTTTAGATAATCCTGTATTAGCTTGGCAGGAGTAAACAATTCATTTTCATAGTATTAAGCTATCACTTGCGAGGTGCCACTGATCAAGCTATTTTCGAGAGTACCTTACTCTGACCCTAAACCTTACCTTTTCTCCTTTGGATCCCAGCTCGCCTTTGTTTCCCTGGGGGATATCAAGATTAGTACCAATAACGACAAGAGATCGCACATCACTATTTAGATTACCTTTGTCCCAGCTGGTCCTATAGGCCCAATAGCACCTTTCTCACCCTGCAATGGAAAAAATTGGAATGATTATTATTATTTGATGTGGATGCTAGATTTGCTGCTCCCATGACTGCGCATGGTTATGTTTGTGGTGTCAATCATGATGCGATAGTAACGACTATATCCATGATGATAATAAGTGTTATGACGATGATACATATATAAGTACCATGGCCTCGACGGTCCCCTACTGACCTTATCTCCTGTGGCGCCCTTGGGACCTGTCAAACCCGGTACACCTTTTGGTCCTATGACAGACTGTTAGAACACATCAATCAACAATAGAACGCCTATCAAAAGTATGTAGGAAATACTAGAGCATGATTAGAGGGAAAAAAACATCAATAAACAATAACAGAACGCCTTGTATCAAACGTATCTTGAAAATACGAAGTAATAACACATCAATCAACCCAAGAACTCCCATGAACTCTCATGTTTCTAGGGAACACGAGGGAGCGCGACTCGCCTTGCCAGGTAAACCAGGGGGTCCTCGTACTCCAGTCGTACCAACAGATCCTTTCTCTCCAGGCAAACCCTTATATGAAAAAATATCGTTAACTAATTGAATTTTCAAACCCATGGAAATAGAACAAACACATGGAAATAGAACAATCATATAACCATTCATTGATAAATACGTAAATATCTAAATAGTTAACAGCAAATTCAAATAACAAATACCTTCTTCCCTGGCAGACCAGGAGGTCCAGCATCGCCTTTACTGCCCTGGTATTAGACAATAGCAACAAACATAATTTCTCTGGATAGAGTTGATAAAAATACAATGAATAGACTATGATGTTAAGTCTTACGTTTCCAGCAGGTCCAGGTTCACCAGGGACCCCCTGTAAAGGATTATAAGTAATCAGTGGAGAAAGCTAAGCAATGTTCCCATATATTCCTCACAGTTGTATGCTCACTCCATTTTTGGTATTAATAATTTTTTTGTTTAAAAACTTGTTTCAAGTCTTGTCGTTACCTTGATATAAGTTATTGGTCCAGGTGGACCAGTCCGTCCTTGCGGCCCACGTGGTCCAGATGGTCCCACCAAACCTTGTTCTCCACGTTCGCCTTTCGCGCCAACTCCCTCTGAACCCTGCGACACGTGAATAATCACATTCGCATTATTGATCAGCTAAAAAGGGTGGAGGGCTGATAGTAATCACATGATTTGGGAAAAGCAGTAAAACAGCATTACTAAGGCTCTTTCTCTCAGCCCGTGTCACATTAAAGAAGCGGGTGGTCTTTTACCTTATCTCCTTTCATTCCACGCTCTCCTTCCTTACCCTATGGAACAGAAAATATTGAGTAAAAGTATAACAACAACGAGTGCATTATCTATACCATCTGCCAAAGCCGCGAGGAAACAAGTCCCACCAAAGGGCTGCAATACGTTTTAGTGGTAATAATCAAGTATTATCTCAAGTGAATGGAAAAATGCTATGAATATCCTGTCTCCGATATTCAACAAGCATGAGCTGTCACTGCACCTGTCACTAAACAGTGACAAACAAAGTAAAATGACCGCCGGAAAATTTACCTTATTTCCTTTCTGTCCAACCATTCCAGGGTCACCCTTAAGTCCTTGAGGACCTATAGCACCCTATGACATGAAGATGGATGATATTAAGGTATTACATAAGAAAGACCTATAACAACCTATGGTTATGGTATTTCATAAGACCTATAGAACCCTATGAAGATGATATTACATGGGATCTATGGAACCCTATGAAGATGATATTACATGGGACCTATAGAACCCTATGAAGATGGTAATACTTGGGACTTATAGAACCTCATGAAGATGATATTACATGGGACTTATAGAACCCTATGAAGATGGTATTACATGGGACCTATAGAACCCTATGAAGATGGTATTACATGGGACCTATAGAACCCTAAGAAGATGGAATTACATAAGTCCTATAGAACCTCATGAAGATGGTATTACATGGGACCTATAGAACCCTATGAAGATGGTATTACATGGGACCTATAGAACCCTATGAAGATGGTATTACATGGGACCTATAGAACCCTATGAAGATGATATTACATGGAACCAATGGAACGCTATGAAGATGGTTTACATGAGACCTATGGAACGCTATTAAGATGGTATTACATGGGACCTATAGAACCCTATGAAGATGGTATTACATGGGACCTATAGAACCCTATAAAGATGGTATTACATGGGACCTATAGAACCCTAAGAAGATGGAATTACATAAGTCCTATAGAACCTCATGAAGATGGTATTACATGGGACCTATAGAACCCTATGAAGATGGAATTACATGGGACCTATAGAACCCTATGAAGATGGTGTTACATGGGACCTATAGAACCCTTGAAGATGGTATTACATGGGACCTATAGAACCCTATGAAGATGGTATTACATGGGACCTATAGAACCCTATGAAGACGGTGTTACATGGGACCTATAGAACCCTATGAAGATGGTATTACATGGGACCTATAGAACCCTCTGAAGATGGTGTTACATGGGACCTATAGAACCCTATGAAGATGAAATTACATGGGACCTATAGAACCCTATGAAGATGGTATTACATGGGACCAATGGAACCCTATGAAAATGGTATTACATGGGACCTATAGAACCCTATAAAGATGGTATTACATGGGACCTATAGAACCCTATGAAGATGATATTACAAGGGACCTATAGAACCCTATGAAGATGGTATTATATGGGACCTATAGAACCCTATGAAGATGATATTACAAGGGACCTATAGAACCCTATGAAGATGGTATTATATGGGACCTATAGAACCCTATAAAGATGGTATTACATGGGACCTATAGAACCCTAAGAAGATGGAATTACATAAGTCCTATAGAACCTCATGAAGATGGCATTACATGGAACCTATAGAACCCTATGAAGATGGTATTAGATGGGAGCTATAGAACCCTAAAAAGATGATATTACATGGGACCTATAGAACCCTATGAGGGTGGTATTACATGGGACCTATAGAACCCTATGAAGATGGTATTACATGGGCCCTATAGAACCTCATGAAGATGGTATTACATGGGACCTATAGAACCCTATGAATATGGTATTACATAAGACCTATAGAACCTCATGAAGATGGTATTACATGGGACCTATAGAACCCTATTAAGAGGGTATTACATACGACCTATAGAACCCTATGAAGATGGTATTACATGGGACCTATAGAACCCTATGAAGATGGTATTACTTGGGACTTATAGAACCCTATGAAGGTGGTATTACATAAGACCTATAGAACCCTATGAAGATGGTATTACATAAGTCCTATAGAACCTCATGAAGATGGTATTACATGGGACCTATAGAACCCTATGAAGATGGTATTACATAAGACCTATAGAACCCTATGAAGATGGTATTACATAAGACCTATAGAACCCTATGAAGATGGTATTACATGGGACCTATAGAACCCTATGAAGATGGTAATACTTGGGACTTATAGAACCTTATGAAGATGGTATTACATGGGACCTATAGCACCCTATAAAGATGGTATTACATGGGACATATAGCACGCTATAAAGATGGTATTACATAAGACCTATAGAACCCTATGAAGATGGTATTACATGGGCCCTATAGAACCTCATGAAGATGGTATTACATGGGACCTATAGAACCCTATGAAGATGGTATTACATAAGACCTATAGAACCCTATGAAGATGGTATTACATGGGACCTATAGAACCCTATGAAGATGGTAATACTTGGGACTTATAGAACCTTATGAAGATGGTATTACATGGGACCTATAGCACCCTATAAAGATGGTATTACATGGGACATATAGCACGCTATAAAGATGGTATTACATGGGACCTATAGAACCCTATGAAGATGGTATTACATGGGCCCTATAGAACCCTATGAAGATGGTATTACATAAGACCTATAGAACCTCATGAAGATGGTATTACATGGGACCTATAGAACCCTATAAAGAGGGTATTACATACGACCTATAGAACCCTATGAAGATGATATTACATAAGACCTATAGAACCCTATGAAGATGGTATTACATGGGACCTATGGAACCCTAAGAAGAGGGTTTTACATAAGTCTTATAGAACCTCATGAAGATGGTATTACATGGGACCTATAGAACCTTATGAAGATGGTATTACATAAGACCTATAGAACCTCATGAAGATGGTATTACATGGGACCTATAGAACCCTATGAAGATGGTATTACATAAGACCTATAGAACCTCATGAAGATGGTATTACATGGGACCTATAGAACCCTATGAAGATGGTATTACATGGGACCTATAGAAATGAGCCCTATGAAGATGGTATTACATGGGACCTATAGAAATGAATCCTACAAAGATGGTATTACATAACACCTATATATTGCACCCTATGAAGATGGTATTACATAAGACATATATATAGCACCATATGAAGATGGTATTACATAAGACATATATATAGCACCCTATGAAGATGGTATTACATAAGACCCATAGAACCCTATTAAATGGATGATATGGAAGTATTGCATTAGACCAAGATAAAAAAAGGTTATAAACTGAGGGTGGTTCTTACCTGGCTACCCTGGATACCATTAATTCCACGAGGGCCCACAGGTCCTGCATCACCCTGAAAGTGTACAAATCAAACCTCAGGGAACATAAACCGTTAAAATCGATTGTGCAAGATCGAAGGAATAAATCCCAGATAATCTACAGCATACAATAAATAAATCATTCGAGTAATACCTTCTCTCCCCTGATACCATCCTTTCCCTAAAAATAAACCAAACAAATAGATACTGTTAAGGTTAGAGCTGCAGTTCGCGAACACTTAAATATTTTTTCCTTATAGACGTGACCTACCGGGGGTCCATCAATACCAGAAAGGCCACGTTTGCCTGGACTTCCTTTGAGTCCAGGAAAACCCGGAGGTCCTGCCGTACCATTTCTGCCAGGTATACCAGGAGCGCCAGTTTGTCCTGGGGATCCTGCTAGTCCTGGTGGACCTATGAGACCGATCTCACCCTTCAGACCAGGAAATCCTGGAACACCAGGTTCACCCTTGACACCTTCAACACAGAAACGAGTAACTGAAAGATCAGGAGTATTTTATTCTATAAACATGGACCATAATTCCCCTTATCGAGTATAATAAATAACATAAGAGAAAATAGTCAATATGGTTTTTATGGACCTTCCCGTCCATTAAATGCACGTTATCATAATCATATTGTTAATGCGAAAAATAGATCAAATGAAACTTAACCAAGTGATCAAACAAGACCAATGGAGTTGATGAGTAGCCATTTTCAATTATTCCATACAAAATGCCCCACCATCCCACATGGCTCACTTATTGGAGCAAATTAAAACAGTCGCGAGTTGAAAGTCTTCATATGTATGGTGTTTTACCTTTGGTGAACGGATTGACGTTAGTTGATTCGGCAGGTTCACCCTTCTCTCCTTTCAGTCCAGGAAATCCTCGTGTTCCCACAGGTCCCGCGACAGTACTGGCAGGTCCAGGTGGTCCAGGTGGGCCACGTAAGGATTCGAGAAGGCTATTACTTAGTCCGCCATTTACAATCGAGTCATTCCAGGAAGTACCAGGCGCTCCAGGTGGTCCTGGAGGACCAGAAATACTTCGACCCTGCAAATAGAAAGATCGGTGACTAAGATCCACGGAATATAAGATTGGACGGCGTAGGTGGGGACGAGTGTAGGTGAGAGAGCAAAAAGGTGAAGAGTAGAAAGGAGGAGAAGGGTAGATGACGAGAACAGCTATTATGAAAGAGAAAGCAGAGGCACAAAGATGGTTACATGAGAAAATGGATATCTTAAAAACAGCTTTTATAGTGCGATTAGCGCTTCTGTGACCATTTTGACAGTTTTTAGAAGTAGGCCAATGAGGACCCGAGAAACATGTTGTATGAACAAGAACTTAGCGAGCAAACCAGCGAGGCAAAGAAACCCTTCAGTCACAAAGTTATGAAGTTTGTGTCAATCAAATCTACTCTCGCATGCGATTGGCTAACTGAGCACGGCAGTGCGCGTCGCACTTAAAACTAATATTGGTTTTGTGGGAGTTACCTGCTCGCCTTTGGGTCCTGTTGGGCCAGGTTTTCCCTAGATGACAGCAAAATAGAAAATTTAAACGCAATTTACCACAATTTGATGGCTGTAATAACAACGTTTACAAAGGTTTATCAAATATCCCAACGACTTGAACTAGAATGAATGTATAATTCATTTTGATATGAAATAAGTATTTGGAGGGCAGTATTTATAAAGAAACATGTAGGCTTAACAGAACGATTTCACAAATACATAGACCTTACTTGTTGTCCTTTAGAACCAGGGAGGCCAGGCAAGCCCTGAAAAAAAGTTGAGTTATCATCAATATCACTTTATCGAAATGTAACTCCCTTATTCATCCCATCACATTTTTGACAGTTACCATTTTCCCCTTCGAGCCAGCAGAGCCAGGTTCACCTTTCTTGCCTTTAAGCCCTTCAACAGACTAAACAAATATAGGACAGGGTTAAAAAGATAGAAGGCAAGGTAATATTATAACTGATATTATATATATTATAACTGTGCCAATACTGCTAACCTTTCCGGGTTTCCCTGGAAGTCCAGTCTTTCCTCTTAATCCTGGAAATCCAACCATTCCAGGAAATCCTTTATCTCCCTATAGAAATAGCGATTATCGAAGTTAAAAAAAGTCGTTAAAATTAAATTAACATGATTTTTTCACTTTTTGACAGACCTTAGATCCAGGAATACCAGCTTGCCCTGTGTTTCCTTTCACACCGGTGTTTCCCTTGTGAGCAGAAGGAAAAGTAAAATAACAAAGTTGGGCTAGTTAGGCGATGGAAACAGCCTTTAGGGACCCAGGTTGGCGTTATTTACAAGATATAATAATTATCTGAAAAGATACTTTTTTCTTTGTCTCGTAAAATTTGACCGTCAACAATGCCAAAGGGATTTCAGTTAAGGCGATGAAAATGTTTGCCTTGCAAAGCCTATATATAGCTTGGTGAATGAAAATCGTGACCCCGTATATTTTATATTTCGAGGAGAATGGGGAATGGGGTGTGGGAAGGAAGAAGTGGTTACTCTCCATCATTCTAAACGTGTTAGCTTAATATACTTAAAAAACTTCAAGACCCTAGGAGCCTCTCTCTCGTTACGCCCCTACAAAAAGACAGAATGGTGGGATTTTCATTCAAACCTTTATCCCCTTAAGACCTGGAGGTCCTTGTGGTCCTTGCTCGCCCTTCAAAACACGGATAACCTAGAAACAAACAAAACACATGGGGTTTCGCCCAGGTATCAAGATGCTTTGCCGACTTAATTTGATTTGTTTTGATTTATTGATTCTAAAGGGGAGCATGACAAATCTGATGGCTAACAAGTTTAAGTTTTCATTTTCACAGTCTAGTTTGAATTAAAAAATCATGATTCACGAACCTCCCCAGTTGAAATGTTGACATAGGTTGCTGGCAAACCCGGGAGACCCGGTGAACCAGGAAGACCACTCGGACCTGGCCGACCGGCGACTCCAGGAAGACCAGATCTGCCTTGTTGTCCGGGGGGGGCGGCTAGCCCCTTCCCGGGAGGACCAGGGGGACCAGGAGGACCGACGAGCAGCTGAAATACGATATTTTAATATGAGATGGTATAAAACGAGTTATGGAGCTTATTCCATAATCCCAGGTATTGGATCCCTACGAACTTCTAGTTTATATTACGTTTGTCTGTGATTTTCTCATGATTCTCTACAAGCATGATTCGCTAAAACTCTTCGGAACGAGTTATAATACATGTTTTATATTTTATGGTTAAGGAGAATGTTGAAATTGGGGGTTTATTTGGAAGTTTGGTTCTGAAGTGCATATTACAGCTTTTACACTATGTGGGCTTGAGTGTTTGAATTAGTCATTTAGGATAGGTTAAAAGTTTGTCCGAGAAAACCTCTCTCAATGAACACTCACACACAGAAAACACACACTCCAATGCTGCAATTGTGCGAAAAGGGAGATTCGCAAACACAAGGACTTACTTGTTGAGAGCAGTTGGAGGAACAGGTTCCGGCGTCACCCTGGTAAGTAACAGCAAGGACAAAATTACAATCCGAGAACGTGAGGTTTGGGGAAGCAAATCAATCTTCTTCACTATATCTTTAAGACTAAACGGGCATCAATTTGAAAAAGAATATTATAGAACCCCTTGAAATTTTGTTGAAATATTTTACTTTTTTCACACCTTCTGTCCCTTGACTGTGACGACTGTGCTGTTGGTTGCTATGAAAACAGCAGGCCCGGGCAAGCCTCGATCACCTTTCTCTCCCTTTGCCCCTGAAAAAAAAAAACAATCATTCTCTCACGGAGTCTCTTTTATAAATAAAAACAAGTAAGGAAATGAAAACATGAGCGAATGCAAGTGGACATTTTCCTGTGACCCAGATAATTACATGGTTACTCTGCACATACCCTGGCCACTAGTAGAAACACCTGGCGGGCCTCTGTCTCCCTTAGGGCCAGGCGGACCAGGGGGTCCAAGCGGGCTAGGTAATCCTGATGGCGATGTGGTTTGAGTTGTACGAGTCCTAAATGTTTCCTGAGTTGTGAAAACGGAAGAAATTCAAAATCCAGGCTAAATAATAGCATAATCTACGACAAAATTTCAAAATTTAAGCCGCTATAAAAAGGTAATCTTTATGAAAAATCTGACTTGAATATTCTTGATCCAGCAAAACATAAAAAGTCACATATGCGAGATTTCCAGTCCTTCTATTTGTGCAATGCGCACTAGAATTTCAGTAAAGTGCACATAAGGGAAAAGTGACATGATCAGTATTCGACACTATAAAGTGTTTTTCTGTTCGGTTACTTACGGTGGATGTCGGAACAGTGACAGGATGCACGGTACTCTCAAATGCTCCAATCCCTAGCAGCAAACGAGAAAATGTCAATCAAAGACACCCCAAATCAACAGTATATGTATCAATATATCAACGCCCTTTCTTGTCAAATGGTAAGGATTAGTCAATCAAAGGCCTTCCAGCCAACCAAGAGCCTGCATTAACAAAAAGCATAATACAACCTGACAGATACTCTTTTCCTGTAGTACCTTGTTTTGGGAAATCTTAAGGGTTTTACAGTGCACCAGAGGGCTTTTGAGAGAACTTTTAAATGCTTACCTTCCCCGGTGATCGCTTCGCTGGCGCGGCTAGGGATTCCATTTCCATTGTTGCTGTACGCTAACACAAGCACGCGATATCTAGTAAAGGGGAGCAGGTCTTGGATGCCAATAGAACTGCAGTTAGCACATGACACCACGTTCCTTGTTCCCGAGTCCTGTTTCCCGTAGTAGATTTTGTAACCAAGTAGTGTTCCATGTTGTGGTTCCGGAGAAACAGCGTCCCATATAACTTTGAGGCTTCTCTTGTCAACACTTTGAACTTGAATGTTCAATGGTGCAGCTGGTACTGAGTGAAAGGATTCAAAAGAAGGGTATTCAAAGCGAGCCCTGTCTCTAATCAAGCCATTTGCCATTGCAAATACAAGTGGTCTCGACTATGTATGATATTGAGAGTGGAAATGCACACAGTCTTCTGTTTTTATTTAACTTTTTCCCATTATTGAAAGGCAGGGTATAACGATCAAAGCTTGGAGATTATTTTCTTTATTTCACAAAATTTAAACAGCTTCATGAGCTTTTCAAAATAACTCTTTAACCTTTACCCTAACCCAACCGTGCCTATTAGTATATTGTTAGTAATGCCTAGATACCTTTGTCCCCCTTGACGTGAATCAGCTTTATGGGTAACTCGCCAATCACGTCCTGACGTTCGATCATCTCCATCAGATCAATAAGCTCATTACTATTCAAGGACCGGTAACGGATATTGACCTTGGCCAGCACCCTCCCACGGCTAGAAACACCAGACAACCTATCGATCACAGCAATACTCACAAATTAGCCCACAAGATATTATTTAATTATTTAATGACTAATTGAATAACAATCAGTCATTTTTTATCAATTATTTGATCAACTGGAATTAATTAAACACAATTTAATGAAGTGAATATACTCACTTGAACTCTAGCAGGTCAACACCAGCAAATGACGAGAAACCCTTGGCAAACTCCACAACCTGGAAAGCAAATGTCAAAAATAGTTTGTCTTGAGGGCAACCGCTATGGGAAATGAATCTACAGTGCTAGATTTCATTTTGATTGTTTTTTTACACAATCTTGTAGTTCACAATATCTGCACAGACACATGTTTATCTTATGAACAACTTTGGGGGATTTTTATCCCACGAAAAACTATAGGAGAAAAAGCGAAATCGCTACAATCTATAAAAATGAAGACACTACAAAATAAGAAAAATATGTGCCAGCCCAGCACTTACATTTTCCTGAATTCTATTTGAAAGCAGCATATACGCCTCGCTACCGGAAGTCAACAGCGCAGGATCCCAAGTCTCATTCGTCAAAGCGATTGTCAATTCTATTGTTATTAAAGGGACTGGTGAAGTAGAACGAAATGCTTCTGTTCGAGAAGACATCTCTGGTGCAGAAGTGCTCTCATGTACAGCAGTGGTCTCTGGTGCAGCAGTAGTCTTTGGTAGAGTAGTGGTCTCTGGTGCAGCAGTAGTCTTTGGTAGAGTAGTGGTCTCTGGTGCAGCAGTAGTCTTTGGTAGAGTAGTGGTCTCTGGTGCAGCAGTAGTCTTTGGTAGAGTAGTGGTCTCTGGTGCAGCAGTAGTCTTTGGTAGAGGAGTGGTCTCTGGTGCAGCAGTAGTCTTTGGTAGAGGAGTGGTCTCTGGTGCAGCAGTAGTCTTTGGTACACTAGTGGTCTCTGGTGCAGCAGTAGTCTTTGGTACACTAGTGGTCCCTGGTGCAGCAGTAGTCTTTGGTACAGCAGTGGTCTCTGGTGCAGCAGTAACCTTTGGTAGAGTAGTGGTCTCTGGTGCAGCAGTAGTCTTTGGTAGAGGAGTGGTCTCTGGTGCAGCAGTAGTCTTTGGTACAGCAGTGGTCTCTGGTGCAGCAGTAGTCTTTGGTACACTAGTGGTCCCTGGTGCAGCAGTAGTCTTTGGTACACTAGTGGTCTCTGGTGCAGCAGTAGTCTTTGGTAGAGTAGTGGTCTCTGGTGCAGCAGTAGTCTTTGGTACACTAGTGGTCTCTGGTGCAGCAGTAGTCTTTGGTACACTAGTGGTCTCTGGTGCAGCAGTAGTCTTTGGTACAGCAGTGGTCTCTGGTGCAGCAGTAGTCTTTGGTACAGCAGTGGTCTCTGGTGCAGCAGTGGGCTCTGGTGCAGCAGTGGTCTCTGGTCCAGTATTGGACATAGGTACAGCAGTGGTCTCCATTATAGCAGTGGTCTTTGGTACGGAAGTGGTCTCTGCTGCCACAGTTGTCTTTGGTACAGTACTGGTCCCTGGTACAGCAGTAGTCTTTGGTACACTAGTGGTCTCTGGTGCAGCAGTAGTCTTTGGTACAGCAGTGGTCTCTGGTGCAGCAGTAGTCTTTGGTAGAGTAGTGGTCTCTGGTGCAGCAGTAGTCTTTGGTAGAGTAGTGGTCTCTGGTGCAGCAGTAGTCTTTGGTAGAGTAGTGGTCTCTGGTGCAGCAGTAGTCTTTGGTACACTAGTGGTCTCTGGTGCAGCAGTAGTCTTTGGTACACTAGTGGTCTCTGGTGCAGCAGTAGTCTTTAGTACACTAGTGGTCTCTGGTGCAGCAGTAGTCTTTGGTACACTAGTGGTCTCTGGTGCAGCAGTAGTCTTTGGTACAGCAGTGGTCTCTGGTGCAGCAGTAGTCTTTGGTACAGCAGTGGTCTCTGGTGCAGCAGTAGTCTTTGGTACACTAGTGGTCTCTGGTGCAGCAGTAGTCTTTGGTACACTAGTGGTCTCTGGTGCAGCAGTAGTCTTTGGTACACTAGTGGTCTCTGGTGCAGCAGTAGTCTTTGGTACAGCAGTGGTCTCTGGTGCAGCAGTGGGCTCTGGTGCAGCAGTGGTCTCTGGTCCAGTATTGGACATAGGTACAGCAGTGGTCTCCATTACAGCAGTGGTCTTTGGTACGGAAGTGGTCTCTGCTGCCACAGTGGTCTTTGGTACAGTACTGGTCCCTGGTACAGCAGTGGTCTCAGGTGCAGCAGTGGTCTCTGATGTCCCAGTGAGCTCTGGTGCAGCAGTGATTCCTGGTACATCAGTGGTCTCTGGTCCAATAGTGGTCTCTGGTGCAGCAGTGGTCTTGTGTACAGCAGTGGTCTCTGATGCCACAGTAGTATATGATGCCACATTGGTCTCTGGTCCGGTAGTGGACATAGGTGCGGCAGTGGTCTTTGGTACAGTACTGGTCCCTGGTACAGCAGTGACTTCAAGTGAAGCAGTGGTTCCTGGTACAGCAGTGGTATCTGGTATAACAGTGGTCTCTGCTGCCACAGTGGTGCCTGGTACGGATGTGGTCCCTGGTACGGCAGTGGTCCCTAGTACAGCGGTGGTCTTAGGTGCAGCAGTGGTCTCTGATGCAGCAGTGGGCTCTGGTGCAGCAGTGGTCTCTGTTCCAGCAGTGGACATAGGTATAGCAGTAGGCTCCGGTACAGCAGTGGTCTCTATTTCAGTAGTGGTCTCAGGTGCAGCAGTGGTCTCTTCTGGCACAGCAGTGGTCTCCAATGCAACAGTGGTCTTTTGTACAACAATGGTCTCTGATGAAGCAGTGGTCTCTGGTGCAGTAGTGAACATAGGTACAGCAGTGGTCTCCAGTACAGCAGTAGTCTCTGGTACAGCAGTGGTCTCTATTTCAGCAGCGGTTTCTGGTACGGAAGTGGTATCTGCTGCCACAGTGGTCTTTGGTAGAGTACTGGTCCCTGGTACAGCAGTGGCTTCAGGTGCAGCAGTGGTTCCTGGCACAGCAGTGGTATCTCGTACAACAGTGGTCTCTGCTGCCACAGTGGTTCCTGGCACGGAGGTGGTCCCTGGTACAGCAGTGGTCCCTAGTACAGCAGTGGTCTCAGGTGCAGCAGTGGTCTCTGATGCAGCAGTGGTCTCAGGTACAGCAGTGGTCTCAGGTGCAGCAGTGGTCTCTGATGCAGCAGTGGTCTCAGGTACAGCAGCGGTCTCAGGTGCAGCAGTGGTCTCAGGTACAGCAGTGGTCTCTGGTGCAGCAGTGGTCTCAGGTCCAGTAGTGGTCATAGGTCCAGAAGTGGTCTCAGGTACAGCAGTGGTTTCTGATACCCCAGTGATTTCTGATCCAGTAGTCTCCGGTACAGCAGTGGTCTCTGGTACGGAAGTGGTCTCTGCTGCCATAGTGGTCTTTGGTACAGTACTGGTCCCTGGTACAGTAGTGGCTTCAGGTGCAGCAGTTGTCTCTTCTGGTACAGCAGTGGTCTCCAATGCAGCAGTGGTCTTTTGTACAACAATGGTCTTTGATGAAGCAGTGGTCTTTGGTCCAGTAGTGAACATAGGTACAGCAGTGGTCTCCAGTACAGCAGTAGTCTCTGGTACAGCAGTGGTCTCTATTTCAGCAGCGGTTTCTGGTACGGAAGTGGTATCTGCTGCCACAGTGGTCTTTGGTAGAGTACTGGTCCCTGGTACAGCAGTGGCTTCAGGTGCAGCAGTGGTTCCTGGCACAGCAGTGGTATCTCGTACAACAGTGGTCTCTGCTGCCACAGTGGTTCCTGGCACGGAGGTGGTCCCTGGTACAGCAGTGGTCCCTAGTACAGCAGTGGTCTCAGGTGCAGCAGTGGTCTCTGATGCAGCAGTGGTCTCAGGTACAGCAGTGGTCTCAGGTGCAGCAGTGGTCTCTGATGCAGCAGTGGTCTCAGGTACAGCAGCGGTCTCAGGTGCAGCAGAAGTCTCAGGTACAGCAGTGGTCTCTGGTGCAGCAGTGGTCTCTGGTCCAGTAGTGGTCATAGGTCCAGAAGTGGTCTCAGGTACAGCAGTGGTTTCTGATACCCCAGTGATTTCTGATCCAGTAGTCTCCGGTACAGCAGTGGTCTCTGGTACGAAAGTGGTCTCTGCTGCCATAGTGGTCTTTGGTACAGTACTGGTCCCTGGTACAGTAGTGGCTTCAGGTGCAGCAGTTGTCTCTTCTGGTACAGCAGTGGTCTCCAATGCAGCAGTGGTCTTTTGTACAACAATGGTCTCTGATGAAGCAGTGGTCTTTGGTCCAGTAGTGAACATAGGTACAGCAGTGGTCTCCAGTACAGCAGTAGTCTCTGGTACAGCAGTGGTCTCTATTTCAGCAGCGGTTTCTGGTACGGAAGTGGTATCTGCTGCCACAGTGGTCTTTGGTAGAGTACTGGTCCCTGTTACAGCAGTGGCTTCAAGTGCAGCAGTGGTTCCTGGTACAACAGTGGTCTCTGCTGCCACAGTGGTTCCTGGCACGGAGGTGGTCACTGGTACGGCAGTGGTCCATAGTACAGCGGCGGTCTCAGGTGCAGCAGTTGTCTCTGATGCAGCAGTGGGCTCTGGTGCAGCAGTGGTCTCTGGTCCAGTACTGGACATAGGTACAGCAGTGGTCTCCAGTACAGCAGTAGTCTCTGGTACAGCAGTGGTCTCTATTTCAGCAGCAGTTTCTGCTACGGAAGTGGTATCTGCTACCACAGTGGTCTTTGGTACAGTACTGGTCCCTGGTACAGCAGTGGTCTCTGGTCCAATAGCGGTCATAGGTACAGCAGTCGTCTCCGGTACAGCAGTGGTTTCCGGTGCAGAAGGGGTCTTCAGTACTGCAGTGGTCTCTAGTACCGTACTGGTCTCTCTTACAGCAGTGGTCTCTGGCCCGGGAGAAGACACTAATTTAGTCAAGGGCGCTTTACTGGACTCTGTTGAAGCAGAAGTATCCGGGTCCAGAACAGTTGGTGAGTCAGTTGTTAGATGAGGTGAAGTAGTAGTCGTTTTGAGTTGTGGTCTTGGCGAAGGCTTCCCCTCTGTCATTATCAAAAATGGATATTAGTGAACGTCAAGTAAATCACACACACAATAAAAAATAGCAAGTCAACTATAGCAATCAACATACAATGCAACACATGATAACCCTGAGACCTATTTCAGAATACAAAAGAAGGATGCATAATTTGAGGATCTAGTTCATCAAATCATCAATAATAAGACCCTTTCAGTTTCTATGGAATAAATTTGCTGATGGCCAAGGTAGCGCACTTGCTTGAGAATTATTAAAAAACGATCATTGAAGAACAGGCGTTAAAAACTTGATCTATCTGTTGGAAAATAAGATACAGACAAAAAACAATAATATTTATTGCTTTGCAAATACCTGTGACAATGGAACCAGTAAACGGGGGTAATTGAGTAGGGACTTTAGGAGAAGCATAGGTCTTCGTCGCATGGGTTCCTCCTGAAACAACAGAGTTGGTGGATATAAAAGTGATTCCAGGTGCTTCTGGTTCGTCAATGTTCTCACTTGCTACACTGGTTACTGGTGCAAAAGTACTCTCACCTGCTACATTGGTGCCTGGTGCAAAGGTGCCATCAGGTAATACGGTGGTTCCTGCAGCAACAGTACTCTCATTTGCTACACTGGTTATTGGTGTCAAAGTTAACTCAGGCGCTACACGGGTTCCTGATTTAAAAGTACTCTCAGGTGCAAAAGTGGTTTCTGGTGCAATAGTACTCTCACTCCCTACAGTGGTTCCGAGTGCAACAGTTCCCTCAGGTGATACAGAGGTTCCTAATGCAACAGAACTTTCACTTGCTATAGTCGATTCTGGTGCAGCAGTACTCTCAGGTGATACAGTAGTTCCTGGTGCAACAGTACTCTTATGTGCTAAAGTGGTTCTTGGTGCAAACGTACCCTCAGATGATATAGAGGTTTCTAGTGTAACAGTGCTTTCACTCGCTAAATTGGTTAATGGTGTAGCAGTACTCTCAGATGATACAGTTGTTCCTGGTGTAACAGTACTTTCAGGTAATACAGTGGTTCCTGGTGCAACAGTACTCTCACTTGCTCCAGTGGTTAATGGTGCAGCAGTACTCTCAGGTAGTACAGTGGTTCCTGGTGTAATTGAACTCTCACTTGCTACAGCGATTCCTGGTGCAACAGTACTCTCAGGTGATACAGTAGTTCCTTGTGCATCAGTACTCGCGCTTGCTACAGTGGCTGCTCGTGTAACAGTACTCTCCCTGGCTACAGTAGTTCCAGGTGCAGCAGTACTCTCAGATGCTAATGTTGTTCCTGGTGCAAAAGTACTCTCTCTAGCTACAGTGGTAACTGGTACAATAGTACTTTCACTATCAGTACTCTCGCTTGCTACAGTGGTTCCTCGTGTAACAGTAATCTCACTTGCTACAGTAGTTCCTGGTGAAGCAGTACTTTCAGGTAATACAGTGGTTCCTGCTGCATCAGTAATCGCGCTTGCTACAGTGGCTCCTCGTGTAACAGTACTCTCACTTGCTACAGTAGTTCCAGGTGCAACAGTACTCTCAGGTGATAATGTTGTCCCTGGGGCAACAGTACTTTCACTTGCTGCAGTGGTTAATGGTTCAGCAGTACTTTCCGATGATTCAGTGGTTTCTGGTGCGGCAGAAATTACAGTTGCTATGGTCGATTCTTGTGCAACAGTACTCTCAGGTGATATAGTTGTTCCTGGTACAACAGTACTCTCATTTGCAAAAGTGGTTCCAGGTGCAGTTGTACCTTCCGGTAATAAACTGTCAGGTGTATTAGTACCCTCACGCGATACAGTAGTTCCTGGTGCAGCAGTACTTTTAGGTGATACAGTGCTTCCTGGTGTTATTGTACTCTTGCTTCTTAATGTGGTTCCTGATGGAAATGTACTCTCACTTGCTATAGTGGGTCCTGATGCGACAGTAATCTCAGGTGATACACTTGTTCCTGGTGCAAAAGTACTCTCTCTAGCTACAGTGGTAACTGGTACAATAGTACTTTCACTATCAGTACTCTCGCTTGCTACAGTGGTTCCTCGTGTAACAGTAATCTCACTTGCTACAGTAGTTCCTGGTGAAGCAGTACTATCAGGGGATGCAGTGGTTCGTGGAGCAACAGTACTCTCGCTTGCTACAGTGGTTGGTGGAGCAACAGTACTCTTACGTGATACAGTAAGTCCTGGTACAATAGTACTCCCATCTGATGTAAATGTACTATCACTTGCTACAGTTGTTCCTCGTGTAACAGTTATCTCACTTGCTACAGTAGTTACAGGTGCAACAGTACTCTCAGGTGCTAATGTTGTCTCTGGGGCAACAGTACTCTCAATTACTCCAGTGGTTAATGGTGCAGCAGTACTCTCAGGTAGTACAGTGGTTCCTTGTGTAATTGTACTCTCACTTGCTACAGTGGTTCCTGGTGCAACAGTACTCTCAGGTGATACAGTTGTTCCTGGTGTAAAAGTACTCTCAGGTGATACAGTGGTTCCTGGTGCATCAGTACTCGCGCTTGCTACAGTGGCTCCTCGTGTAACTGTACTTTCACTTGCTACAGTAGTTTCAGGTGCAACAGTACTCTCAGGTGCTAATGTTGTCCCTGAGGCAACAGTACTTTCACTTGCTGCAGCGGTTAATAATTCAGCAGTACTTTCCGATGATTCAGTGGTTTCTGGTGCGGCAGAACTTACAGTTGCTATAGTCGATTCTGGTTGAACAGTACTCTCAGGTGATACAGTAGTTCCTGGTGCAACAGTACTCTTATGTGCTAAAGTGGTTCTTGGTGCAAACGTACCCTCAGATGATATAGAGGTTTCTAGTGTAACAGTGCTTTCACTCGCTAAATTGGTTAATGGTGTAGCAGTACTCTCAGATGATACAGTTGTTCCTGGTGTAACAGTACTTTCAGGTAATACAGTGGTTCCTGGTGCAACAGTACTCTCACTTGCTCCAGTGGTTAATGGTGCAGCAGTACTCTCAGGTAGTACAGTGGTTCCTGGTGTAATTGAACTCTCACTTGCTACAGCGATTCCTGGTGCAACAGTACTCTCAGGTGATACAGTAGTTCCTTGTGCATCAGTACTCGCGCTTGCTACAGTGGCTGCTCGTGTAACAGTACTCTCCCTGGCTACAGTAGTTCCAGGTGCAGCAGTACTCTCAGATGCTAATGTTGTTCCTGGTGCAAAAGTACTCTCTCTAGCTACAGTGGTAACTGGTACAATAGTACTTTCACTATCAGTACTCTCGCTTGCTACAGTGGTTCCTCGTGTAACAGTAATCTCACTTGCTACAGTAGTTCCTGGTGAAGCAGTACTTTCAGGTAATACAGTGGTTCCTGCTGCATCAGTAATCGCGCTTGCTACAGTGGCTCCTCGTGTAACAGTACTCTCACTTGCTACAGTAGTTCCAGGTGCAACAGTACTCTCAGGTGATAATGTTGTCCCCGGGGCAACAGTACTTTCACTTGCTGCAGTGGTTAATGGTTCAGCAGTACTTTCCGATGATTCAGTGGTTTCTGGTGCGGCAGAAATTACAGTTGCTATGGTCGATTCTTGTGCAACAGTACTCTCAGGTGATACAGTTGTTCCTGGTGTAAAAGTACTCTCAGGTGATACAGTGGTTCCTGGTGCATCAGTACTCGCGCTTGCTACAGTGGCTCCTCGTGTAACTGTACTTTCACTTGCTACAGTAGTTTCAGGTGCAACAGTACTCTCAGGTGCTAATGTTGTCCCTGAGGCAACAGTACTTTCACTTGCTGCAGCGGTTAATAATTCAGCAGTACTTTCCGATGATTCAGTGGTTTCTGGTGCGGCAGAACTTACAGTTGCTATAGTCGATTCTGGTTGAACAGTACTCTCAGGTGATACAGTAGTTCCTGGTGCAACAGTACTCTTATGTGCTAAAGTGGTTCTTGGTGCAAACGTACCCTCAGATGATATAGAGGTTTCTAGTGTAACAGTGCTTTCACTCGCTAAATTGGTTAATGGTGTAGCAGTACTCTCAGATGATACAGTTGTTCCTGGTGTAACAGTACTTTCAGGTAATACAGTGGTTCCTGGTGCAACAGTACTCTCACTTGCTCCAGTGGTTAATGGTGCAGCAGTACTCTCAGGTAGTACAGTGGTTCCTGGTGTAATTGAACTCTCACTTGCTACAGCGATTCCTGGTGCAACAGTACTCTCAGGTGATACAGTAGTTCCTGGTGTTAAAGTACTCTCAGATGAAACAGTGGTTACTAGTGCATCAGTACTCGCGCTTGCTACAGTGGCTGCTCGTGTAACAGTACTCTCCCTGGCTACAGTAGTTCCAGGTGCAGCAGTACTCTCAGATGCTAATGTTGTTACTGGTGCAAAAGTACTCTCTCTAGCTACAGTGGTAACTGGTACAATAGTACTTTCACTATCAGTACTCTCGCTTGCTACAGTGGTTCCTCGTGTAACAGTAATCTCACTTGCTACAGTAGTTCCTGGTGAAGCAGTACTTTCAGGTAATACAGTGGTTCCTGCTGCATCAGTAATCGCGCTTGCTACAGTGGCTCCTCGTGTAACAGTACTCTCACTTGCTACAGTAGTTCCAGGTGCAACAGTACTCTCAGGTGATAATGTTGTCCCCGGGGCAACAGTACTTTCACTTGCTCCAGTGGTTAATGGTGCAGCAGTACTCTCAGGTAGTACAGTGGTTCCTGGTGTAATTGAACTCTCACTTGCTGCAGCGATTCCTGGTGCAACAGTACTCTCAGGTGATACAGTAGTTCCTGGTGCATCAGTACTCGCGCTTGCTACAGTGGCTCCTCGTGTAACAGTACTCTCACTTCCTATAGTTGGTCCTGGTGCGACAGTAATCTCAGGTGATACACTTGTTCCTGGTGCAAAAGTACTCTCTCTAGCTACAGTGGTAACTGGTACAATAGTACTTTCACTATCAGTACTCTCGCTTGCTACAGTGGTTCCTCGTGTAACAGTAATCTCACTTGCCACAGTAATTCCTGGTGAAGCAGTACTCTCAGGTAATACAGTAGTTCCTGGTGTTAAAGTACTCTCAGGTGATACAGTTGTTACTAGTGCATCAGTACCCTCGCTTGCTACAGTGGTTCCTCGTGTAACAGTACTCTCACTTGCTACAGTAATTCCTGGTGAAGCAGTACTCTTAGGTAATACAGTAGTTCCTGGTGTTAAAGTACTCTCAGATGAAACAGTGGTTACTAGTGCATCAGTACCCTCGCTTGCTACAGTGGTTCCTCGTGTAACAGTACTCTCAGTTGCTACAGTAGTTCCTGGTGAAACAGTACTTTCAGGTAATACAGTGGTTCCTGGTGCAACAGTACTCTCACTTGCTCCAGTGGTTAATGGTGCAGCAGTACTCTCAGGTAGTACAGTGGTTCCTGGTGTAATTGAACTCTCACTTGCTACAGCGATTCCTAGTGCAACAGTACTCTCAGGTGATACAGTAGTTCCTTGTGCATCAGTACTCGCGCTTGCTACAGTGGCTCCTCGTGTAACAGTACTCTCACTGGCTACAGTAGTTCCAGGTGCAGCAGTACTCTCAGGTGCTAATGTTGTTCCTGGTGCAAAAGTACTCTCTCTAGCTACAGTGGTAACTGGTACAATAGTACTTTCACTATCAGTACTCTCGCTTGCTACAGTGTTTCCTTGTGTAACAGTAATCTCACTTGCTACAGTAGTTCCTGGTGAAGCAGTACTTTCAGGTAATACAGTGGTTCCTGGTGCATCAGTAATCGCGCTTGCTACAGTGGCTCCTCGTGTAACAGTACTCTCACTTGTTACAGTAGTTCCAGGTGCAACAGTACTCTCAGGTGATATAGTTGTTCCTGGTACAACAGTACTCTCATTTCCTAAAGTGGTTCCAGGTGCAGTAGTACCTTCCGCTAATAAACTGTCAGGTGTATTAGTACCCTCACGCGATACAGTAGTTCCTGGTGCAGCAGTACTTTTAGGTGATACAGTGCTTCCTGGTGTTATTGTACTCTTGCTTCTTAATGTGGTTCCTGATGAAAATGTACTATCACTTGCTACAGTTGTTCCTCGTGTAACAGTTATCTCACTTGCTACAGTAGTTCCAGGTGCAACAGTACTCTCAGGTGATAATGTTGTCCCTGGGGCAACAGTACTTTCGCTTGCTGCAGTGGTTAATGGTTCAACAGTACTTTCCGATGATTCAGTGGTTCCTGGTGCGGCAGAACTTTCACTTGCTATAGTCGATTCTTGTGCAACAGTACTCTCAGGTGATATAGTTGTTCCTGATACAACAGTACTCTCATTTGCAAAAGTGGTTCCAGGTGCAGTTGTACCTTCCGGTAATAAACTGTCAGGTGTATTAGTACCCTCACGTGATACAGTAGTTCCTGGTGGCACAGTACTCTCAGGTGATACAGTGGTTACTAGTGCATTAGTACCCTCGCTTGCTACAGTGGTTCCTCGTGTAACAGTACTCTCACTTGCTACAGTAATTCCTGGTGAAGCAGTACTCTTAGGTAATACAGTAGTTCCTGGTGTTAAAGTACTCTCAGATGAAACAGTGGTTACTAGTGCATCAGTACCCTCGCTTGCTACAGTGGTTCCTCGTGTAACAGTACTCTCAGTTGCTACAGTAGTTCCTGGTGAAACAGTACTTTCAGGTAATACAGTGGTTCCTGGTGCAACAGTACTCTCACTTGCTCCAGTGGTTAATGGTGCAGCAGTACTCTCAGGTAGTACAGTGGTTCCTGGTGTAATTGAACTCTCACTTGCTACAGCGATTCCTAGTGCAACAGTACTCTCAGGTGATACAGTAGTTCCTTGTGCATCAGTACTCGCGCTTGCTACAGTGGCTCCTCGTGTAACAGTACTCTCACTGGCTACAGTAGTTCCAGGTGCAGCAGTACTCTCAGGTGCTAATGTTGTTCCTGGTGCAAAAGTACTCTCTCTAGCTACAGTGGTAACTGGTACAATAGTACTTTCACTATCAGTACTCTCGCTTGCTACAGTGTTTCCTCGTGTAACAGTAATCTCACTTGCTACAGTAGTTCCTGGTGAAGCAGTACTTTCAGGTAATACAGTGGTTCCTGGTGCATCAGTAATCGCGCTTGCTACAGTGGCTCCTCGTGTAACAGTACTCTCACTTGTTACAGTAGTTCCAGGTGCAACAGTACTCTCAGGTGATAATGTTGTCCCTGGGGCAACCGTACTTTCGCTTGCTGCAGTGGTTAATGATTCAACAGTACTTTCCGATGATTCAGTGGTTCCTGGTGCGGCAGAAATTACAGTTGCTATAGTCGATTCTGGTTCAACAGTACTCTCAGGTGATATAGTTGTTCCTGGTACAACAGTACTCTCATTTCCTAAAGTGGTTCCAGGTGCAGTAGTACCTTCCGCTAATAAACTGTCAGGTGTATTAGTACCCTCACGCGATACAGTAGTTCCTGGTGCAGCAGTACTTTTAGGTGATACAGTGCTTCCTGGTGTTATTGTACTCTTGCTTCTTAATGTGGTTCCTGATGAAAATGTACTATCACTTGCTACAGTTGTTCCTCGTGTAACAGTTATCTCACTTGCTACAGTAGTTCCAGGTGCAACAGTACTCTCAGGTGATAATGTTGTCCCTGGGGCAACAGTACTTTCGCTTGCTGCAGTGGTTAATGGTTCAACAGTACTTTCCGATGATTCAGTGGTTCCTGGTGCGGCAGAACTTTCACTTGCTATAGTCGATTCTGGTGCAACAGTACTCTCAGGTGATATAGTAGTTCCTGATACAACAGTACTCTCATTTGCAAAAGTGGTTCCAGGTGCAGTAGTACCTTCCGGTAATAAACTGTCAGGTGTATTAGTACCCTCACGTGATACAGTAGTTCCTGGTGCCGCAGTACTCTCAGGTGATTCAGTGGTTCCTGGTGTTATTGTACTCTTGCTTCCTAATGTGTTTCCTGATGTTATTGTTCTCTCACTTGCTTTAGTGGGTCCTGGTGCGACAGTAATCTCAGGTGATACACTTGTTCCTGGTGCAAAAGTACTCTCTCTAGCTACAGTGGTAACTGGTACAATAGTACTTTCACTATCAGTACTCTCGCTTGCTACAGTGGTTCCTCGTGTAACAGTAATCTCACTTGCTACAGTAGTTCCTGGTGAAGCAGTACTTTCAGGTAATACAGTGGTTCCTGGTGCAACAGTACTCTCACTTGCTCCAGTGGTTAATGGTGCAGCAGTACTACCAGGTAGTACAGTGGTTCCTGGTGTAATTGAACTCTCACTTGCTGCAGCGATTCCTGGTGCAACAGTACTCTCAGGTGATACAGTAGTTCCTGGTGCATCAGTACTCGCGCTTGCTACAGTGGCTCCTCGTATAACAGTACTCTCACTTGCTACAGTAGTTCCAGGTGCAAAAGTGCTCTCAGGTGCTAATGTTGTTCCTGGTGTAAAAGTACTCTCTCTAGCTACAGTGGTAACTGGTACAATAGTACTTTCACTATCAGTACTCTCACTTGCTACAGTGGTTCCTCGTGTAACAGTAATCTCACTTGCTACAGCGATTCCTGGTGCAACAGTACTCTCAGGTAATACAGTAGTTCCTGGTGTTAAAGTACTCTCAGGTGATACAGTGGTTACTAGTGCATCAGTACCCCCGCTTGCTACAGTGGTTCCTCGTGTAACAGTACTCTCAGTTGCTACAGTAGTTCCTGGTGCAGCAGTACTTTCAGATAATACAGTGGTTCTTGGTGCAGCGGTACTTTCAGGTAATACAGTGGATCCTGGTGCAGCGGTACTTTCAGGTAATACAGTGGATCCTGGTGCAGCAGTACTTTCAGGTAATACAGTGGTTCCTGGTGGAGCAGTATTTGCACTCGCTGAAGTCGTTTCCTGTGCTGCAATACTCTTACCTCCTACAGTTGTTCCTGGTGCAACAGTACTCTCGGGTGATACAATGGTTCCTGGTGCAGCAGTTCTATCAGATGATAGAGTAGTTTCTGGTGCAAGAGTACCCTCACTTGCTACAGTGGTTCCTGATCCAGCAGTCCTCAGAGACGCCACAGTAGTTCCTGGTGAAACAGTACTTTCAGGCGATACAGCGATACCTGGTGCAGCAGTACTTTCAGTCGATACAGTAGTTCTTGGCGGAGATGTACTCTCACGTAAGATAGTGTTTCCTTTTGCAGCTGTACCCTCAGGTGCTACAGTGGTTTCTGGTGGAATAGTAATATCAGTTGCTACAGTGGTTCCTGGTACAATAGTACTCTTACTCGCTATGGTGGTTCGTGGTGAAGGGGTGCTATCCGGTGGTACAGTGGTTCCTGGTGCAGCAGTTTTTTCAGGTGATAAAGTGGTTTCTGGTGCAGTAGTTCTCACACTCGCTACAGTGGTTCCTGATTCAACAGCACTCTTACTAGCTACAGTTGTTCCTGGTGTAGTGGTACTCTCTGGTGGTACAGTGGTTCCTGATTCAACAGTTATGTCAGGTGATGAAGTTGTTTCTGGTGTAACAGTATTTTTACTTGCTACAGTGGCTCCTGATGCTACAGTACTCTCATGCGGGCCAGTAGTTCTTGGTGCAAATGTACCCTCAGATAATCCTGTGGTTTCTGATGTAAACGTTACCTCAATTGTGGATATCTTACGCTGTTGTCCGGGTGTAGCGGGCATTTCTGAAAGTTCAAAGGTCAGAAAAAGATACTTTATCAATATCTAAGGAATTAACAGACAATACGGTCTTGAACAATATAAAACATCAAACGTTAATTTTCAGCGGAGCCAGTGGGGCTAATTCCTCTTTCTCTCGATGAATTGTATCCAGTGCCTTTCTTCTTGCACATGGTATTTCCATATTTACTTAGTGGTATTTAGTAAGATAATTTTTTTCTTCACTATAGAAATGGCAAAAAGCGAAATGAAGGGCAAAAAAAACAAGCCACCACTCGATATCATTTCATCTATTGTTGGAATATGCTTGATAGAATCATTGTAAAAAAATATTCTGGCTGCTGTCTCAAAAAGAAAAGCAACCTTTCTTATATAGCACAGCATTTGGAGTTGCAGCAACAAAATAAATAAATCTCGTCGGCAGATGTTGTCTAACCAATTTTTTTATCGATGTCATTTTTATTTTTCCAGACATACCAAGGAAGAAACAACAAGAAAATGTCTTTTTCCCTACAAGAAAATAATGCTTGTTTCAGCAATATGTGTAGCTATTTTAGAACACTAGAAACTATAGAAAGCTGCTAATGCGTCTGTGTAATCCCCCTTCTCCTTGTTTTTTTTAGCAAGGGAATATCATACCTTTTCTAAAATATGCTTGAAAATGTGGAGGATAAAATGCTGGCTCCGCTAAATATTAGGATTACGTCTTGGTTCGGTGATAACTTCTAAGGATCTATTTTTACAAGTTAAATGATTGCAGTAATTCTTTCTGTTTTATACTTTGATATTTAATTAAGATATCCTATGAGATAGTAAAGACTAAAAATCTAATTTCGCTTATTTCTCAAATAAGCGTGGTTTATTTTAATAATTATAACCTGAGAACTGCGGTTAGCTTACCGGTGTTCTGTATTACATTCGTTTTCGGAGGTACAGTAGAAACCTCATTTTTACTCAATGGAGAAACAGCTATTTCGCCAGTACTCATAGGTAAAAGTGTTACACCATCTGTACTCATTGGTGCAGCAGTTGTTCCATCCGTACTCATCGGTGTAGCAGTTGTTCTATCCGTAATCGTAGGTGCGGCTGTTGTTCCATCCGTACTTATGGATGAAGCAGTTGTACCATCCGTACTCATTAATGCAGCAGTTGTTCCATCCGTACTCATGGGTGCAGCAGTTGTTCTATCCGTAATCGTAGGTGCGGCTGTTGTTCCATCAGTACTTATAGATGAAGCAGTTGTACCATCTGTACTCATTAATGCAGCAGTTGTTGAATCCGTACTCATGGGTGCAGCAGTTGTTCCATACGTACTCATGGATGAAGCAATTGTTCCATCCGTACTCATGGATGAAGCAGTTGTTTCATCCGTACTAATGGGTGCAGCAATTGTTCCACCCGTACTCATTGGTGTAGTAGTTGTTCCGTCCGTACTCATGGGTGCAGCAGTTGTACCATCCATGCTCCTGGGTGCACTAGTAGTTCCGTCCGTACTCATGGGTGCTGCAGTTGTTCTTTCCATACTCATGGATGAAACAGTTGTTCCATCCGTACTCATTGGTGTAGTAGTTGTTCTATCCGTACTTATTGGTGCAACAGTTGTTCCATCCATACTCCTAGGTACAGCAGTTGTTCCATCCGTACTCATTGGTGTAGTAGTTGTTCTATCCGTACTTATTGGTGCAACAGTTGTTCCATCCATACTCCTAGGTACAGCAGTTGTTCCATCCGTACTCATGGATGAAGCGGTTGTTCCATCCGAACTTATTGGTGTAGCAGCTGTTCCATCCGTACTCATGGGTGCAGCAGTTTTTCCATCCGAACTAATTGGTGAAGTAGTTGTTCCATCCGTACTTATGGGAGCGGCAGTTGTTCCATCTGTACTCATGGGTGCAGAAGCTGTTTCATCCGTACTTATGGTTGAAGCAGTTGTTCCATCCGAACTAATTGGTGAAGTAGTTGTTCTATCCTTACTCATTGGAGCAGCAGTTGTTCCATCCGTACTCATTGGTGAAGTAGTTGTTCCATCCGTACTTATCGGTGCGGCAGTTGTTCCATACGTACTCAATAGTGCAGCAGTTGTTCGATCCATGCTCCTGGGTACAGCAGTTGTTCCATCCGTACTAATGGGTACAGCAGTTGTTCCATCTCTACTCATGGCTGCAGCAGTTGTTCCATCCGAAATTATTGGTGCAGCAGTTGTTCCATTCATACTTCTGGGTACAGTAGTTGTTCCATCCGTACTCATTGGTACAGCAGTTGTTCCATCCGTACTCATGGGTGCAGCAGTTGTTCCATTCATACTTCTGGGTACAGTAGTTGTTCCATCCGTACTCATTGGTACAGCAGTTGTACCATCTGTACTCATGGCTGCAGCAGTTGTTCCATCCGTACTCATGGGTGCAGCAGTTGTTCCATCCGTACTAATGGGTACAGCAGTTGTACCATCTGTACTCATGGGTGCGGCAGTTGTTCCATCCGTACTAATGGGTGCAGCAGTTGTACCATCTGTACTCATGGCTGCAGCAGTTGTTCCATCCGAAATTATTGGTGTAGCAGTTGTTCCATCCGTACTCATTGGTGAAGTTCTTGTTCCTTCCGTACTCATGGGTGCAGTAGCTGTTCCATCCGTACTCCTGGGTGCAGTAGTCGTTCCGCCCGTACTTATGGGTACAACCGTTGTTCTATCGATACTCATGGGTGAAACAGTTGTTCCATCAGTACTAATTGGTGCAGCAGTTGTTCCATCCGTACTAATTGGTGCAGCAGTTGTTCCATCCGTACTAATGGGTGCAGCAGTTGTTCCATCCGTACTCATTGGTACAGCAGTTGTTCCATCCATACTCATGGGTGCAGCAGTTGTTCCATCCATACTCCTGGGTACAGTATTTGTTCCATCTGTACTCATGGGTGCAGAAGCTGTTTCATCCGTACTCATGGTTGAAGCAGTTGTCCCAACCGTATTCATCGGTGCAGTAGTTGTTACATCAGTACCCAAGGGTGCAGTTGTTCCATCCATACTCCTGGGTACAGCAGTTGTTCCATCCGTACTAATGGGTACAGCAGTTGTTTCATCCTTTCTTATGGGAGCGGCAGTTGTTCCATCTCTACTCATCGGTGTAGCAGTTGTTCCATCAGCACCCCTGGGTGCAGCAGTTGTTCTATCCTTACTCATTGGAGCAGCAGTTGTTCCATCCGTACTCATTGGTGAAGTAGTTGTTCCATCCGTACTTGTCGGACCGGCAGTTGTTCCATACGTACTCAATGGTGAAGCAGTTGTTCCATCCATACTCCTGGGTACAGCAGTTGTTCCATCCGTACTAATGGGTACAGCAGTTGTTCCATCCGTACTAATGGGTACAGCAGTTGTTCCATCAGTACTCATGGGAGCGGCAGTTGTTCCATCTCTACTCATGGCTGCAGCAGTTGTTCCATCCAAAATTATTGGTGCAGCAGTTGTTCCATCCATACTTCTGGGTACAGTAGTTGTTCCATCCGTACTGATGGGTACAGCAGTTGTACCATCTGTACTCATGGGTGCAGTAGCTGTTCCATCCGTACTCCTGGGTGCAGTAGTCGTTCCGCCCGTACTTATGGGTACAGCCGTTGTTCTATCCATACTCATGGGTGAAACAGTTGTTCCTTGTGTACTCATGGATGCAATAGTTGTTCCGTCCGTACTCATGGGTGCAGAAGTTGTTCCATCCATACTCCTGGGTACAGCAGTTGTTCCATCCGTACTATTGGGTACAGCAGTTGTGCGATCTGTACTCATGGGTGCAGCAATTGCTTCATCCGTACTCATTGGTGTAGTAGTTGTTCCATCCGTACAAATAGGTTCAGCAGTTGTTCCATTCGTAATATTGGGTGCAGCAGTTGTTCCATGTGTACTCCTGGGTGCAGTATTCGTTCCGCCCGTACTTATGGGTGCAGCCGTTGTTCTATCCATACTCATGGGTGAAACAGTTGTTCTATTCGTACTCATTGGTGCAGCAGTTGTTCCATCCGTACTCATGGTTGTAGCATTTCTTTCATCCGTACTCATGGGTTCAGTAGTTGTTCCATTAGTAGTAATGGGTGCAGCAGTTGTTCCATTAGTAATAATGGGTGCAGCAGTTGTTCCAGCCGTACTCATAGATGCAGTAGTTGTTCTAGCCGTACTCATAGATAAAACAGTTGTTCCATCTGTACTAATGGGTTCAGCAGTTGTTCCATTCGTAGTAATGGGTGCAGCAGTTGCATGTTTTGTCATGGATGCAGAAGTTGTTTCGTCCGTACTCATGGGTGCAGCAGTTCTACCATCCGTATTCCTGGGTGCGGTAGTTGTTCCATTCGTACTCATGGGTGCAGCAGTCGTTCCATCCGTACTCATGGATGTAGCAGTTGTTGGCGTAGTTTCAGAAGGCGATGTTGTTTCAGGTGTTGTTTCAATAGACGATCTTGTCCCAGTTGTCGTTTTCACAGGCGGTGTGGTCCAAGGTGTTGTTTCCACGGTTGAAGCTGTTCTAGGCGAGGACTCAATAGCCGATATTGTCGTAGATTTTGTTTCCACAGGTGGTATTGTCTCAGGTGTGGTTTCCACAGGTGATATTGTCCTCGATGAGGCCGCCACTGGAAATATTGTCCTAGGTTTAGTTGATACTGTACTAGGTGTGGTTTCAACAGAGGATACTGTACTAGGACTGCTTTGAAGAGGGGATACTGTCCCGTTCAGCTGTGAAGGCGTTTTAACCCTAATAAAAGGCGCCGCAGTTGTCCCATCCGTACTCGATGCTGCAGTAGTTGTTCCATCCGTACTCATCGGTGTAGCAGTTCTTCCATCAGTATCCATGGGTGCCGCAGTTGTTCCATATGTACTAATGGGTGCAGCAGTTGTTCCATCCGTACTCATTGGTGCAGCAGTTGTTTCATCCGTACTCATGGATAAAGCAGTTGTTCCATCCGAACTCATGGGTGCAGCTGTTCCAGGCGTGGTTTCCACAGGCGATGTTGTCCTAGATGAGGCCGCCACTGGAAATATTGTCCTAGGAAATATTGTACTAGGTGTGGTTTCAACAGAGGATATTGTACTTGTTCCATCCGTACTCATGGGTGCAGCAGTTGTTCCATCCGTACTCATGGGTGCAGCAGTTGTTCCATCCGTACTCATGGGTGCAGCAGTTGTTCCTTCCGTACTAGATGAGGCCGCCACTGGAAATATTGTCCTAGGAAATATTGTACTTGGCGTGGTTTCAACAGAGGATATTGTACTAGGTGTGGTTTCAACAGAGGATATTGTACTAGGTGTGGTTTCAACAGAGGATATTGTACTTGTTCCATCCGTACTCATTGGAGCAGCAGTTGTTCCATCCGTACTAACGGGTGCAGCAGTTGTTGCATCCGTACTCATGGGTGCCGCAGTTGTTCCATCCGTACTCCTAGGTACAGCAGTTGTTCCATCCGTACTCATGGATGAAGCGGTTGTTCCATCCGAACTTATTGGTGCAGCAGTTGTTCCATCTATACTCATCGGTGTAGCAGTTGTTCCATCCGTACTCATGGGTGCAGCAGTTGTTCCATCCGTACCCATGGACGAAGCAGCTGTTCCATCCGTACTCATTGGTGCAGCAGTTTTTCCATCCGAACTAATTGGTGAAGTAGTTGTTCCATCCGTACTCATCGGAGCGGCAGTTGTTGCATCCGTACTCATGGGTGCCGCAGTTGTTCCATCCGTACTAACGGGTGCAGCAGTTGTTCCATCCGTACTCATGGATGAAGCGGTTGTTCCATCCGAACTTATTGGTGCAGCAGTTGTTCCATCTATACTCATCGGTGTAGCAGTTGTTCTATCCGTACCCATGGACGAAGCAGCTGTTCCATCCGTACTCATTGGTGCAGCAGTTTTTCCATCCGAACTAATTGGTGAAGTAGTTGTTCCATCCGTACTCATCGGAGCGGCAGTTGTTCCATCCGTACTCATGGGTATAAGAGTCGTACCATCCGTTCCTATGGTTGCAGCAGTTATCCTATCGGTACTCAAATGTAGATCTGTTGTTCTTTCCGAACTCATGGTTGCAGTAACTGACATCGTGGAAGTAGTAGTTGCTGCATCAGTATTGATTAATTGAGGAGAAATCGATGCTGGAGTGGAAAGTATTTCTGAAACAAATGTATTTCTTTTATTTCTTAGAATTTAGGAATAAAAACGAAATATTATATATTTACCATCACCAGCAAAGGCATCAAGTTTGTTGCTAGGGATACCATTTCCATTATCAGAAAAGGCTAGCACTCGTACTCTGTACTTGATTCCAGGAACAAGATTTTCCAAGAGCAGCTGGTCACACTCATAACATTTCTTTGAGCTCCATTTTGAAGAAGAAAATGGGCGGAAGAAAACAGTATATCCTTTGATTCTCCCTTGCTTTGGAGTGGGCTCTTCAATGTCCCAAGATACAAATAAGCGTGTAGGATTAGGGCTGAACGCTTTCGCCATCTTAGGTGCTGGAGGAACTAAAAAGAGTAGAAAAGCGTTACAATACTTTATCATCTGAAAAGGCAAGCAACCTACACGTCTTGATGTTTTCGATTGCTTATTTACATAGGTCATACTCATATATGCCAGCACTGTAACAAATGCGTTTTAGCTACTTTTTTGAAAAGACAAAACAAATCAACCAATTTAATTTTTTTATTCTTTAATTCTAATCATCAAAGATTACGGATTTTTTATTAAACACAACTAAAAATTTGTCTCCAGGAAGTCTAGGTCTAAATACTTTATCGGTTGCCTTAGTTGCGCTGTTATAACAACAGGGACATAATTGCCTCTTTTAACGTTAGAGTTAAGATGAGTGGAAACAGTGTTGTTAACATAATTACCATCATTTGAGGTAATATCAATTAAGTTGGCTGGTAAATTAGCAATGCCGCTCTTCTCTTGCAGATTTTCTACCAAACTCAGAAGCTCCTTTTGCTGAAGGGCACCGTACTGTAAGGATATAATAGCTATGACACCCCTGGCAGGAGAAAGATAATTACAAGAAAGCGTTAGAAGACATCGATGTAAAATCTTTTTAACGTTTGAAATTGCCATTCTATAAAAAGCGGGAACCCCTATATTATATTAAAGAGCTGCTTAAACATACGTTATTCTCATTACCTCTGGTATAAATGAAATATAAAACAGCAGGTAACAAAAACAAGCTTAAAACCGACATGGGTATGACGGAAAAATATGCAAGGGTTTTCCGTCATTTCAGAGATTGTAAGTCCCATGACTAATGGCTAAGATCCTCCATGAGGCCCATTGAGTGTTTTGGCGACAGGGACTCAATCTTCGCGCAGTTTTCGTTTTTTAATCACCGTTGATTCTTAAATCTTGGATGTCAACTGCCTTTTATGGAAATTATTTTAATAAAGCTACACATAACACTCGTGTCATCGTATTCACGGAAGTTAAAAAGCATAGCACATAATTAGAAAAGATGAGTACTTTAGACGCAACGTTTTATAAGAAAACAGTAACATTTGTTGCTATGAAGATAACCAAAAACCAACCCTGCCTTCAGCCCGCGGTGCTTCAACACTCACTCTCTAAATTCAACGATATTTGCATCGATAAAGCTTGGATCCTTGGTATAGAATTCTCTAATCTGTAAGGTATAAGATACAGAGTTAGACGTGGAGTTATAAATAACCGTTTGTCAAAGGTGAAATGAATAAACAAAAGTAAACAACAAAGTATTCCAAAATAGTGCAGTGGAAGCTTAGAGTAGGCTCGGTTTCCAGCCGTGATGGTTTCAGTGCGCCCGCGATCCACGGCTGGGAACCGAGCATAAGTTTAGAGTCATACTTACATTCGTAGATATTTTACTGCTCAGTTCTGCATACGAGTTACTAAAAGGCAGCAATAGTAGCATGTCCCACGATTCATCAGGTAAAAAGATTGTTAGGTCCACTCGCAAGTCTAGTCAAGGACAACATATGATTTAAATTTAAATTTATCAAACCATTAAAATTGCAGAGGCTCATTGTTAACACAGAGCAATAAAAAAACAGTAGATACCTTTGGGAGGCACAGGAATATCAGTTTGCGCTGCTAAAGTTGTTCCAATCACAAGTGTGGTCTTGATTGCATTAGTCGTATCTGGTAGAGAAGTTGTCTCGGAGGCAGAAGTGGTCTCTAGTACAGCATCGGTCTCTGGTACAGCAGTGGTCTCTGGTGCACCAGTGGTGTCAGGTTTAGCAGTGGTTTCTGGCGAAGCAGTGGTCTCTGGTACAGCAGTGGTCTTTGGTGCAGCAGTGGTCTCTGGTACAGCAGTGGTCCCTGGTACAGCAGTGGTCCCTGGAACAGCAGTGGTCCCTGGTACAGCAGTGGTCCCTGGTACGGCAGTTGTGTCTGGTGCAGCAGTGCTCTCTGGTAAAGCAGTGGTCTTTGGTAGAGCAGTGGTCTTTGGTAAAGCAGTGGTCTTTGGTAAAGCAGTGGTTTCTGGTGCAGAAGTGGTCTCTGGTGCAGAAGTGTTCTCTGGTGAAGAAGTGTTCTCTGGTGCAGCAATGGTCTCTGGTACAGCAGTGGTCCCTGGTACAGCAGTTGTGTCTGGTATAGAAAAGGTTTCTAGTGCAGCAGTGGTCTTTGGTAGAGCAGTGGTCTTTGGTAGAGCAGTGGTCTTTGGTAGAGCAGTGGTCTCTGGTGCAGCAGTGGTCTCTGGTGCAGCAGTGGTCCCTGGTACAGCAGTGGTTTCTGGTACAGCAGTGGTCTCTGGTACAGCAGTGGTCTCTGGTAAAGTAGTGGTCTCTGGTACAGCAGTGGTCCCTGGTACAGCAGTGGTCCCTGGTACAGCAGTTGTGTCTGGTATAGAAAAGGTTTCTGGTGCAGCAGTGGTCTTTGGTAGAGCAGTGGTCTCTGGTGGAGCAGTGGTCTCTGGTGCAGCAGTGGTCCCTGGTACAGCAGTGGTTTCTGGTACAGCAGTGGTCTCTGGTACAGCAGTGGTCTCTGGTAAAGTAGTGGTCTCTGGTACAACAGTGGTCCCTGGTACAGCAGTGCTCTCTGGTACAGCAGTGGTCCCTCGTACAGCAGTTGTGTCTGATGCAGAAGTGGTCTCTGGTGCACCAGTGGTCTCAGGTTTAGCAGTAGTTTCTGGTGCAGCAGTGGTCTCTGGTAGAGTAGTGGTCTTTGGTAGAGCAGTGGTCTCTGGTGGAGCAGTGGTCTCAGGTTTAGCAATGGTTTCTGGTGCAGCAGTGGTCTCTGGTAGAGCAGTGGTCTTTGGTAGAGCAGTGTTCTCAGGTGCAGAAGTGGTCTCTGGTACGGAAGTGGTCTCTGGTACAGCAGCGGTCTCTGGTGCAACAGTGGTCTCCTGTGCGGCCACGGTCTCTGATGCAGCAGTGGTCCCAGGTACAACAGTGGTCTCTGGTACAGCAGTGGTCTCTGGTGCAGATGTGGTCTTTGGTGCAGATGTGGTCTCTGGTGCAGCAGTAATCCCTTGAACAGCAGTGGCCTCTGGTGCAGCAGTGGTCTCTGGTGGAGCAGTAGTTTCTGGTGCAGCAGTGGCCTCTGGTACAGCAGTGGTCCCTGGAACAGCAGTGGTCTCTGATGCAGCAGTGGTCTCTGGTGCAGCAGTGGTCTCTGGTGCAGCAGTGGTCTCTGGTGCAGCAGTGGTCTCTTGTACAGAAGAGGTCTCTGGTGCACCAGTGGTCTTTGGTAGAGCAGTGGTCTCTGGTGCAGAAGTGGTCTCTGGTACAGCAGTGGTCTCTGGTGCAGCAGTGGTCTCCGGTGTAGCCACGGTCTCTGATACAGCAGTGGTCCCTGGCACAGCAGTGGTCCCTGGTACAGTAGTTGTTTCTGGTGCAGCAATGGTCTCTGGTACAAAAGTGGTCTCTGGTGCACCAGTGGTGTCAGGTTTAGCAGTGGTTTCTGGCGAAGCAGTGGTCTCTGGTAGAGCAGTGGTCTCTGGTGCAGAAGTGGTCTCTGGTACAGAAGTGGTCTCTGGTGCAGAAGTGGTCTCTGGTGCAGCAGTGGTCTCTGGTGCAGAAGTGGTCTCTGGTGCAGCAGTTGCCTCTGGAACAGCAGTGGTCTTTGGTGCAGAAGTGGTCTCTGGTGCACCAGTGGTCTCAGGTTTAGCAGTGGTTTCTGGTGGAGTAGTGGTCTCTGGAACAGCAGTGGTCTTTGGTAGAGCAGTGGTCTCTGGTACGGAAGTGCTCTCTGGAACAGCAGTGGTCTCTGGTGCAGCAGTGGTCCCTGGTACAGTAGTTGTTTCTGGTGTAGCAATGGTCTCTGGTACAAAAGTGGTCTCTGCTGCACCAGTGGTGTCAGGTTTAGCAGTGGTTTCTGGCGAAGCAGTGGTCTTTGGTGCAGCAGTGGTCCCTGGAACAGCAGTGGTCTCTGTTGGAGAAGTGGTCTCTGGTGCAGCAGTGGTCTTTGGTAGAGCAGTGGTCTCTGGTTCAGAAGTGGTCTCTGGCGAAGCAGTTGCCTCTTGAACAGCAGTGGTCTTTGGTGCAGAAGTGGTCTCTGGTGCACCAGTGGTCTCAGGTTTAGCAGTGGTTTCTGGTGGAGTAGTGGTCTCTGGAACAGCAGTGGTCTTTGGTAGAGCAGTGGTCTCTGGTGCAGAAGTGGTCTCTGGTGCAGAAGTGGTCTCTGGTGTTTCAATGGTCTCAGGTACAGCAGTAGTCTCTGGTGCAGCAGTGATCTCAGGAGCACCAGTCTTCGATGGAGCAGTGGTATCAGCTCCAGGGTAAATTGTCGCATTTTTCACCTGAGGCTTTGCTGTTTCTAGGATCTCTGTGTACCAATCTAGTATTGAAAGGGAAAAATTACAAGACAAATCAGAGGGAAAAACAAAGTCATCCAATGAAAAGCAAACCTGCATCTGTGAAAGTGCTCATGGTTGCACTAGCTGTTCCATCCATACTCATGGGTATTGCAGTTGCTCCATAAGTACTCATGGGTGAAGCAGTTGCTTCATCCGTATCCGTGGGTATTGAAGTTGCTGCATCGGTACTCATGCGTACAGCAGTTGTACTGCCCGTAATCATGGGTGCAGCAGTTGTTCCATCCGTACTCATGGGTGCAGCAGTTGTTCCATCCGTACTCATGGGTACAGCAGTTGTTCTATCCGTACTCATGGGGGCAGCAGTTGTTCCATCTGTAATCACGGGTACAGCAGTTGTTCCGTCCGTACTAATGGGGGCAGCGGTTGTTCCATCTGTAATCATGGGTACAGCAGTTGTTCCATTTGTAATCATGGGTACAGCAGTTGTTCCGTCCGTACTCATGGGTGCAGCAGTTGTTCCATCCGTACTCATGGGTGCAGCAGTTGCTCCATTCGTACTAATGGGTACAGCAGTTGTTCCATCTGTACTAATGGATGAAACAGTTGTTCCGTCCGTAATCATGGATGCAGCAGTTGTCCCATCCGTACTCATGGGTGCAGCAGTTGTTCTATCCATATTCATGGGAGCAGCAGTTGCTCCATCCGTAATAATGGGTACAGCAGTTGTTCCATCTGTATTATTTGGTGCAGCAGTTGTTTCATCCGTACTAATAGGTGCAGCAGTTGTTCCATCCGTACTCATGGGTACAGCAGTTGTTACATCCGTACTTATGGGTGCAGCAGTTGTTTCATCTGTAATCATTGGTGCAGCAGTTGTTCTATCCATACTCATGGGAGCAGCAGTTGCTCCATCCGTACTCATGGATGAAACAGTTGTTCCATCCATACTCATGGGTGCAGCAGTTGTTCCATCCGTACTCATTGGTGCAGCAGTTGTTCCATCCATATTCACGGGAGCAGCAGTTGCTCCATCCGTTAAAATGGGTAAAGCAGTTGTTCCATCCGTACTAATGGGTGCAGCAGTTGTTCCATCCGTACTCATTGGTACAGCAGTTGTTCCATCCGTACTCATGGGAGCAGCAGTTGTTCCATCCGTACTCATGGGTGCAGCAGTTGTTCCATCCATATTCATGGGTACAGCAGTTGTTCCATCCGTACTCATGGGTGCAGCAGTTGTTCCATCCGTACTCATTGGTGCAGCAGTTGTTCCATCCATATTCATGGGCACAGCAGTTGTTCCATCCGTACTCATGGGTGCAGCAGTTGTTCCATCAGTACCCATGGGTGCAGCAGTTGTTCCATCCGTACTCATGGGTGCAGCAGTTGTTCCATCCGTACTCATTGGTGCAGCAGATGTTCCATCCATATTCATGGGTGCAGCAGTTGTTCCATCCGTACTCATGGGTGCAGCAGTTGTTCCATCCGTACTCATGGGTGCAGCAGTTGTTCCATCCGTACTCATTGGTGCAGCAGATGTTCCATCCATATTCATGGGTGCAGCAGTTGTTCCATCCGTACTCATGGGTGCAGCAGTTGTTCCATCCGTACCCATGGATGCAGCAGTTGTTCCATCAGTACCCATGGGTGCAGCAGTTGTTCCATCCGTACTCATGGGTGCAGCAGTTGTTCCATCCGTACTCATGGGTGCAGCAGTTGTTCCATCCGTACTCATGGGTGCAGCAGTTGTTCCATCAGTACTCATGGGTGCAGCAGTTGTTCCATCAGTACTAATGGGTACAGAAGTTGTTCCATCCGTACTCATTGGTGCAACAGTTGTTCCACGTGTAATTACTGGTGCAGCATTTGTTCTATCCATACTCGTGGGAGCAGCATTGGCTCCATCCGTACTCATGGATGAAACAGTTATTCCATCTGTACTTATTGTTGCAGCAGTTGTTCCATCCGTACTCATGGGTGCAGCAGTTGTTCCTTCCGTACTAATGGGTTCAGCAGTTGTTCCATCCGTACTCATTGGTGTAGCACTTGTTCCATCAGTACCCATGGGTACAGCAGTTGTTCCATCCGTACTCATGGGTACAGCAGTTGTACCATCCATATTCATGGGAGCAGCAGTTGCTCCATCCGTAATAATGGGTACAGCAGTTGTTCCATCTGTACTAATTGGTGCATCAGTTGTTCCATCCGTACTCATGGGTGCAGCAGTTGTTCCATCCGTACTCATGAGTGCAGCAGTTGTTCCATCCGTACTCATTGGTACAGCAGTTGTTCCATCCGTACTCATGGGTGCAGCAGTTGTTCCATCCGTACTCATTGGTGTAGCAGTTGTTCCATCCACATTCATGGGAGCAGCAGTTGCTCCATCCGTAATAATGGGTACAGCAGTTGTTCCATCTGTACTAATTGGTGCAACAGTTGTTCCACGTGTAATTACTGGTGCAGCATTTGTTCTATCCATACTCGTGGGAGCAGCAGTTGCTCCATCCGTACTCATGGATGAAACAGTTATTCCATCTGTACTTATTGTTGCAGCAGTTGTTCCATCCGTACTCATGGGTGCAGCAGTTGTTCCATCCGTACTCATGGGTGCAGCAGTTGTTCCATCCGTACTCATGGGTGCAGCAGTTGTTCCATCCGTACTCATGGGTGCAGCAGTTGTTCCATCCGTACTCATGGGTGCAGCAGTTGTTCCATCAGTACCCATGGGTGCAGCAGTTGTTCCATCAGTACCCATGGGTGCAGCAGTTGTTCCATCCGCACTCATTGGTGCAACAGTTGTTCCACGTGTAATCACTGGTGCAGCATTTGTTCTATCCATACTCGTGGGAGCAGCAGTTGCTCCATCCGTACTCATGGATGAAACAGTTATTCCATCCGTACTCATGGGTGCAGCAGTTATTCCATCCGTACTCATCGGTGTAGCAGTTATTCCATCCGTACTCATCGGTGCAGCAGTTGTTCCATCCGTACTCATTGGTGTAGCACTTGTTCCATCAGTACCCATGGGTACAGCAGTTGTTCCATCCGTACTCATTGGTGCAGCAGTTGTACCATCCATATTCATGGGAGCAGCAGTTGCTCCATCCGTTATAATGGGTATAGCAGTTGTTCCATCTGTACTTATTGTTGCAGCAGTTGTTCCATCCGTACTCATGGGTGCAGCAGTTGTTCCATCAGTACTAATGGGTGCAGCAGTTGTTCCATCCGTACTCATTGGTACAGCAGTTGTTCCATCCGTACTCATGGGTGCAGCAGTTGTTCCATCCGTACCCATGGGTACAGCAGTTGTTCCATCCGTACTCATTGGTGCAGCAGTTGTACCATCCATATTCATGGGAGCAGCAGTTGCTCCATCCGTTATAATGGGTATAGCAGTTGTTCCATCTGTACTTATTGTTGCAGCAGTTGTTCCATCCGTACTCATGGGTGCAGCAGTTGTTCCATCAGTACTAATGGGTGCAGCAGTTGTTCCATCCGTACTCATTGGTACAGCAGTTGTTCCATCCGTACTCATGGGTGCAGCAGTTGTTCCATCCGTACTCATGGGTACAGCAGTTGTTCCATCAGTACCCATGGGTGCAGCAGTTGTTCCATCCGTACTAATGGGTACAGAAGTTGTTCCATCCATATTCATGGGTGCAGCAGTTGTTCCATCCGTACTCATGGGTGCAGCAGTTGTTCCATCTGTACTAATGGGTGCAGCAGTTGTTCCATCCGTACTCATTGGTACAGCAGTTGTTCCATCCGTACTCATGGGTGCAGCAGTTGTTCCATCCGTACTCATGGGTACAGCAGTTGTTCCATCCGTAATCATGGGTGCAGCAGTTGTTCCATCTGTACTAATGGGTGCAGCAGTTGTTCCATCCGTACTCATTGGTACAGCAGTTGTTCCATCCGTACTCATGGGTGCAGCAGTTGTTCCATCCGTACTCATGGGTACAGCAGTTGTTCCATCCGTACTCATGGGTGCAGCAGATGTTTCATCTGTAATCATTGGTGCAGCAGTTGTTCTATCCATACTCATGGGAGCAGCAGTTGCCCCATCCGTACTCATGGATGAAACAGTTGTTCCATCCGTACTCATGGGGTCAACAGTTGTACCATCCGTACTCATGGATGAAACAGTTGTTCCATCCGTACTCATGGGTGCAACAGTTGTTCCATCCGTAGTAATATGTACAGCAGCTGTTCCATCTGTAATAATGGATGCATCAGTTGTTCCATCTGTACTAATGGATGAAACAGTTGTTCCACCCGTACTTATGGGTGCAGCAGTTGTTCCATCCACACTCATGGATGCAGCAGTTGTTCCATCTGTACTCATGGGTGCAATAGTTGTTCCATCCGTACTAATGGGTACAGAAGTTGTTCCATCCGTACTCATGGGTGCAGTAGTTGTTTTATCCGTACTCATGGGTGCAACAGTTGTTCCATCTGTAATCATGGGTGCAGCAGTTAATCCATCCGTACTTATTGGTGGGGCAGCTGATCCAAGGGAACTCACGCCTGCTTCAATTGATTCATTTATCATATTCTGAGTTGTCATAGGCTTAGCTGATGTCACTGTTATTAACTCATGGGTACTCGTTTGTTTGGTAATTGACTCCTCTATTATTTGTGATGTACCAGTTGAAGTTATTGGTATTGCTGGTGCATCACTAGGTTTAGGTGTAATCTTAGCCCCGCCTTCTACCACATTTGTTTTTGGTATCGTTCTAGTCTCGGGTAATATGGTGCTAGGTGAAGAGGGGGAACTGGTTATTGAGGTTGGTGTAGATGCTGTAGTCTCTGCTGTGGTAGGTTGGGCACTAGCCATGCTTGAGATTCCAGTCGTGTTTATGAGAGGAAAAGTTGTTGCGATGACCTAAAAAAATGCTGTTAGAAACAGCATCAATGTCTTTAAACGCAAAACCGCTCTATAAAAGGATCGTGCCCAGGGCAGTGACTCCTTAAGTTGTCGCTCAGCCGACGAGCTGTCAAGACGTATTGGATTTTCTTATATAAATCTAATATTTGGTTCCATATCAACTCGCAAAGGTAGTGATGACTAGCAGGTAGGTAGTTATGACTAGCAAAGATAGATTTGCAAACATTTTCTTATCCAAATCGAATATTTGGTTCCATATCAACTAGCAAAAGCAGAAGGAAACATAAAGTTGAGAAAGATGAGGAAGTTATTTGGGTTTTAAAGGACGCATTCAGAGTTTTATTATAAAATTTTGTGTCTATCGCTTTGTTAGTCCGCCATGTTGGTTCTGATTTCAAACTTCTCGAGGTGCGAAAAGGGGGCGTCCCTATCCCTTTAGCGCGGTTTCACATTTCAGATTACAGATGCAAAGTCAAGCTGTATACCATTTTAGAGCTAAACATTGGCATCTGATAATTTTTTATATTAAACCATATTGAATACAAACCAAGACCAAGAATGTGGTCTCAAACCAAATATTGTTAGATTTGCAAACAGTCATATTCTGGGAAGGAAAAATGTGGGAGTCAAGTGTACTGTATGAAGCCAAAAAGCTGAAAAAATCAATAAACACAATTTGAATAAGACTGTTTGTTTTGAAATCTTGTAGTGATGTGTTAACTATGGAAAGATTCGGCTTAACTATGTTTCTAAATGGGCTAGTAGTTTGTAGGGAGGCTTTCCCTAGCGTAAAAGTGCTAAGGCTAAGTGCTAAGCATACCTTACAACGAAATACATAAATACTGCAAATTTACATAAACATTGTACATTTTCATAAATATTGTAAAATTTAAAATGGGAAATATCTCAGTGCATTTCACTGAATACAGAGATTAAAAAATCACAAGCATTTTTACCTGGGTGCAAGCTTTGTTTTTTATTCCATATGGATGGTTGTAGTACACTAATTCTGCAATATCACCCTAAAGTGTAAAAAGGAGGAAAAATAAAAATTAACTTAATAAACTTTAATCAACTTAAATTACTCCATTGCCCTATTATATTGCTAAAGCATAAGAACATACTGTACATCGAAGAATTTTTACATAATCCAAAATTATAGGATATTAAAATATTAAAAAGAATGCAAAAAGAAAATAACAGAACATACAAGTCAGGTCCTGAGCTTTTACTGTATGCACCATATTTTCAGTAAATCAGATATTCATAATTATATACATAGGGTGTTAAAAACTTACTAAAAATGGTGAGCTGCCCCGCATCCAGCCAGCTCTTGCAATGTATAAGCCACTGGCTGATGGTATGTACATGTCCGGAGCTTTGAATGGGAACTCTATAGACTCTCCTTTGTCACACTCAAAGTAAAGTGATGCTTTTCTTTTATCAAGTGTCACAACAATCCTCCTCCATTGATTGACAAATTGTGGGACTTTGAACACAAATTTCTTCTGCTTGCGGGATACGTCAGTGTACATCAAAGTAATGTAAGAGGACTTTGTGTCTGAGGTTATTCTTAGCCCAAATATTATTCGAGAGTGTCTTGGTAATTGCATAATTGAAAAAATGCAGCCATTAGAAGAATGAGGACGTATAGTCGCAGCAATAGCAAATGAAGGGTGCACAGTCTCCTTAAAAAAGTGGCGTGCAAAACGTCCCACATTGGCCCCAGGCCGAAACCTAAAGGCAGGCTCATCACTGGAGTCATAAGGATTTGGTATAGAGCTCACTCCAGGTGGGAGGGGTTCACCAATAATGCCCAATAGGTTGATGCTATTATATGGAGGACTACCATCTAAAAAGAAAAACAGCAACAACACAGGTTTATTACTTGCATATTAATTTATGGTGTGGACTTTGCTTTAGAAAATCTTTGATCTAATGTTAAAAATAGCAAAGCATTCTATCTCTATACAGGTACCAGGTATTTATATTTGAATATACCAGAAGTGGTAACCTCAAGGGAGCAATTCCTACCCATACGAAATAGCACATTTGTGTGATAAAAGCGATTTTTAACACCAAGTGATATCACTACTGTTAGTAACTCACAAAGTAGCCAGAAATGTTCTAAGTTGACTCGTGATTTACTGTAAAACACGTTTTGGGTATGTCAGAAAACCATTAATGTGAGACCCCTTAGGGAGAGCAATTAAGAATTTTATACCCTAACCCCTAAAAGATAGGATGGGAGGGGGGGGGGAGCGAGATAGAAGGATATGACAGTAAGCAACTCCAAACATGTATCATTGATAGTGATAGGGCAATTTGAATCAACCTATGCTTAATAATACAATAAAATAACCAGCAATTCCATCAGTGTTTATGATTAAGTATGGAAGCAGTCCAAAACCAATCCAACATGCATTTCTCAGTCATTGATTTGTACATTTATCTATCAAACTCTGCACTGATAGATCTCATGTTCTATATACTTAAATTCCCTGATGAAGGCAGTATATTATCGAAACGTCCTACATTCGACCTATATTCGACCTCGATTCGTCCTATATTCGACGGTATTTCAGTCGTTTTTTTTTTTTCAAGGAAAGAAATAAGATTCAGAGTAATAAGGTACAAGAACAGCGAGTACTTAAACATACCATGACGAATGATGTCCCGTTTTAACTTAAAAGTGAAGCCCATGCCTTCTCTAGGGGGTTTACCCCGTTGTAATAACCATCCCCAATTTTGTATACAGCTCTATTTTCATCATGATCCGTTCTACCAAACAAACGAAACTTCATGACGCAAATCGTGCCCGAATCTTGACGACACCAAGAGAACAAGACAAATCTCCCGCCATATTACCAAACCATGTCCATATATGGAGGTGGTGATACACAGGAAGCCCCTATGTTCTGTTCAAACCACTTGTAAGTTTCAGTAACGAAGCTGAGTTCACTATAATATAAGTCTCCTGCGCAACCGTTCTTTAAGCGTTCGAGAGGGGGGCTGTTTTCTTTTGGAGAACATCCTCAAACAGGCGCGTACACAGCCCATTTGGCTGCCAAAAAGTGGGTCAAGGAATCTTCAAATACTCAAATGCTTTTTTTCATATGATTCCCATGATTGCCCACCTCCGTCAGCCAATCCTGGGTACGCGCCTGTGAAAGGTTTTAAGTCTCTAATGTACCAGTACAAATGACAATTGGTTATCTGTGAGCTGTTTTTATTGTTCATTATTATTATTGTTATTATTATCATCATTATTGCGTTCCCGAGGTCGGCCATTGCTGGTAAGTTGTTACTGTTGGCATTTTTGTTGTTGCTGTATCATCATTATTTGGTCGCTATGTTATTTGCTGCGTTCCCGAGGTCGGCCATTGCTGGTAAGTTGTTGCTATTGACGTTTTTGTTGTTGCTGTAAATACGTTTGAGATAAAAAAAAAGCGAGTGGATTTTATATCGCCTGCTCATATTAGACAAATAAGTCTTTGTATGAACCAAACCCAAGAGATAAATCAGCGGGCAGAAATACTCTACATTCCGAGAGTCACAAAAGCTCATTGGAACTGCGCTTGAAAACGATTATGGCCCAATTACTGTCTTTATAATGGGAATTTACAGTAATGACAACAGCAGAAAACTATGTCGTAAACTAACGGCTAGACCCAACAATCACAACAATATTCGTTCCCCTGTAATGGTGTCCAAGTGCGAAAAGAGGTCCGTAAATCGCAATTTAATCGAACAACCACACGATGCACCCGACTAACATTTATTTGATGTATTATTTCCTTGATAAAAAGAATATTAATACTAGGATTTGCGAATATTTTTTGCTTTTTATATTTAATGTCTCCTCTCAATTTTTTTATGGGTAAAAAAGAGCAGGTAACTTCATGGACTTAAATGTTCGTCCCTCCCTGGTCTTGAATATCACACAACATTTTTGCGGAGCGGGTTCATAACCTTAGACAAGAGATTGGGGAAGGTTTGAAAACAATGTAATCCATGATAGTACGAGCGCTAATGATTAGCCTATCATCGGCAGTGGATTTATATGATGGGCAACAACGCATATAAGATGCGTATATATGATTATCTAAGTCTTTGTTATTCAAAGTAGTCGCACGTGCTTTTTATAATCCATGAATTTCGTAAATCTTTTCATAATCCACATCTACAGCAGATATTATAGAAATTGACCTTAGATAAAGTGTCCCTCGCGAACTGATTATCTTTTACTAACTGACTACCTTGAGCACATATATAGCGGGATAGTGCTGGAATCGTTATTTCTAATAAGGCATATTTTTGTAGTGTCGTGATATATGTTACTACACCCTTTGATCCTATTCCATTATATAAAATAAAAATATCCACAAAACATTCTAAGGGATACGTTCATTCAAATGAACTATTGTGTAAAGGCGAATAGGGGTCATTATATAGCGATATTCTCGTTGATGGTTGCTTGTCTGCTCACGATATATTTATAGACAATTACAACTTGTTTACACTGTCATCAGAGATAGAGTGTCGAGATAACGCGAACAACTTACGGTTTTCTTGCTTGTTTACTGACTGTCCAGAAAGTACTTGAACAAATTGATCGAGGGCGAGAAATCCAAGTAATAAAACCAGGCGTAGCCGGCGAAGGCATCGAGAAAATTGCATCGCAGTCATCTTATCATCCTGAATTCTTCTTTGCTCAACAAATCACAATCCTAAATATGCCGAGTGGTTTTGGCGCGTTATTTTGTACGACTGGGTGAGGTGTGCCGTGTTTAACAGTGCTGTGATTCAAGCTGGTTATGTTGTAGAGGCAGACGAGATTCTAACACGATAACTCTACGCACAGCAGGAGAACTCATAGATAGTTCAGTCACACCATCAGAGACCCTGCCCGCCAGGGCTACGGTGGCAATGCTCTATCCCCGATATTACCAATTAAGATGGAAAAGGGGTCGTCAAACATCAATCACTGAAGTAATTACCTCAATCCTACTCAGGGCAACTCCAACCAAAGCGCAGGAGAATCCTGTCACTTTCACTTGGAAATATTTTATAATAAACACAAAAGCGCCCGGGTCAAGCATTAAATAGACCGACCCTCTTCGAATAGATTCAAAGAGCGTGATGCTGCTATACCACTAAACAGTCAGGTAAAAAAAAAGCACAATACATAAAAAACACGATAGAATAACCTTTTAATTTTTCAAGTTTCATATTTCCGATTGATGTTATATCAATTGACTAGGACTGTAACACAATTGGTTCATTTATTCATGTTATAAGCTAGAGTGATGACAGTATTGCGTTGTCAGACGATCACATAAGCATATCAACACCCGGACCGCGTCAAAGGTATTATATTTATGCGTTACGCCATTTAAACCCCTCTGGCAATGGCTAGACAAGCTGCTTTGCTATTTACTTGCTTTTTCCCAAAATATCATCATAATTTGTGCAAGAGACAGTCGACTTCAAAGGAAGTCTTGCAATGCGCACGCGTATATAAATCGAAAACATCTAAACGATTAGAGTGCGGTTTATTTTATCTATTGGTCTGGCGACACCTCCCATGTTGCTGATTACTGTGGTTGTAACGTGATGTCATGTTACCTTAAAACAATTTGGCTGAGGATACGATACAGTACAAGTAGACTAACATGTGCTTTAACGTGTACATGGACGGGCTAAATTTGAGATTAAAGCGTAATTATTTTTAGGCTAATGATAAATAATACATACCCAGGTCTGCGCATGATCTAGTAAAATCGCCGCTGGACGTTTTCTTGAATTGGCAGACAACTTTGCTGGATGACAGACTGAAGCGGTCTGAAAGAACACGAAGAAGATACATATTAGTTAGAAAATACGCTGGATTAAGGGGGTACCGTGAAAAGTGTCCGTTATATTGGGACATTTTTTAATTATGTTGCAGCTTTGTCTGCAGTAAGAAGGACGGGACTTAAATCGCGGTTTCCTAAATCTGTAATTGTATAGCACAGCAATCCCCTCGATTTTTACAAGTCAGCGTGTTTTGCTAACTGTTGTAGTTTCACCATTCTGTAAATTAAAGTTTTATGCAATGTATATCGTTACTGGTTGCATTTTGGTTTGCAGTTTGATATTATTATGAAAAGTTTCTAAAAGGGTAGCCACGGTGTCCGCTGTTTATAGGTAAATAATACAGAGATTGTTAAAGACGGGACGGTGTCCGCGTCCGTCCGCAGTGGCGGATCCAGGGGTGGTGACGCGGGTGACATATCACCCCCCTTGATGGGCGTAAACGAAAATCATTCAATACAATATAGACCGCAATATGTTGGATTCTTGTCATGAGCTTTTCAAGTGGAAGATTTTTGCAAAATTTGCTGGGTTGCACGATAGGATACGCAATAGTGTCGATCGATGGAGGTCAGTAAGCGTTTTATGGCAGCGCAACCATGGCGGATGGCGTTATCCTCAGGGGTAAAATCCGTAGTAAGAGAAGCCGTTATGTTTTTGGAAAAATAAAAGTGTTCTCGAAATTTGTAGAAGAATTTTGTAACATGAAATATATATTCCCTAAAATCTGAAAAAAAAGCCACAGACTGTCAAAAAGGTCACCCCCCTTTTCTGAATCCTGAATCCACAACTGGTCCGCTTATTAGAGGTGTCCGATTAATAGAGGTATCATTCCTTGAATTTAAATGGAAAAAAACTGGGACTTTGGAACGATTACTTTTTTGCGCATCAGAGTCCTCCTATTTCTCGATTACTCTAGAAAATTAGTGCATCCATACGTTTGCCAAGTGGCTTCTGATAAAATTTGACCTGTTACACAAATAAGCTATCATCTGGCTTATTAAGGTGATAGTTTGTAGCGAAACCATATCCATACCAGCAAAACATATCTATATCGTCTAGCTTGCGGGTAATCTTCGTGATTTCTATGACCTGCTTTATCACTCGGCAATATGTCTAGCATGAAAAAAGGATTTGCCCGGAGGCATCGGTCAAACTTGAAGGGATCAAATCACTTTATCGCATCAATGCAGTGATTAGGGAATAGCTGTCGCGTTCAAGGGTGTAATAGAGATTGTGATAAATTTCTAGTTCAAGCGACCTACGACTATAATACTGAATTACTACAATGTTTTCCGCTGGGATGTAAACGCGTACAATCACAGGGGCGTAGCCAGGGGGTGGGCAAAGCCCCCCCCCCCCCCTTTAGCAGCCAAAAATACAGTAAATTTATCAGACATTATCTAAAATACATGAGAAAATGCCTTAAAAGTTCCGTTTGGGCTTATCCTGTTAAAAATCCTGGCTACGCCGCTGAATCAATTGACGGTGAAAAGGAATATATCTTTACAAGTTTTCTTTATTTTGAATCACAAGTAAAGCCCGGCTAAATCGTGATTGAAGAAAGCAATGCTCCACCGGCCAATGATATATATGTGAGAGTTTTTAGATTTTTTTAGATTATCTCTAAAAAAACTGGCGAGGTTCCACACAAAAAAATAACAATTGAATCGTAATAAAGCGTGAGATATTAATTATGGGGATGTGCACCAAGGCTTAAATCTAAAGAATATACGGAATTTTTCATCTGATATAAGATCATTAAGAAGATATCTTAAAATCAAAGTTTGCATGTTGAATGCAGTGAAAAGAAAATTAAGAATAACGAATGATATGTAATATCAACAGTTACCGCCCACTATTTTTACGCTTTTGATTTTGTCCAATGAATCTGATGAACTGGCGTGAATACTTAGTTCCATTGTTGAAAAACTTGTTGACAACTTAGAACATTCGAAAACATTCCTGTGATTTAATACCTTATTTAATTATCCTGTCAAACGGGACCTAGCATTCTCACAACGGGCAAAACATCTTATTCAGGGCTAAACCTTCAAGGCAGCTAAGGCCGTGCCGGGGTGTGTCGATTTTAAGAAACGGTTACTAACTTTCTCGCTCCCTGACGATGAGCCGTTCTTTCTGTTGCTTCATTCTGAGCGATAACAGTGAAACCACTTAAAAGATGATGGAAAGACGACTGAATGATTATCCATTATCCACAACTTAAGAATAGCATATGAGAGGAGGTAGGATTATCAGTTCCGCCATCCTATAGAGAATGGTTCTATGCCATATGACTAAAAAAACATGGAATATACCAAAAATCAATAATGTCAAAGTGCAATCAACGCGCGCCACTGTGTGCGCTTTATTGAAGACCCACCAGGCTTTTGCAAGATTTTTAACAGAGACATTGCTTCTATGTATTTAACGATATATATTTTTCTTAAGGTTTTGGTATATGTCCTAGCAGAGAGAAAAATAAGATGTTTGCATAATACTTTCCCGTTATTTAAAGGAACCGTGATATTGTCAGATTAAAAGACTTCGCGTGAGCCACCGCAGACAGTTGTTAACCTTTGCATAACAACATCATTCAAAGAAATGGTCATACCTTGGGTTTGCCATGTTGAATCCTTCTTGTGGGTAGATCCAAGAAATGGCTCTAAACCTTGCTTGGTACGATCGTGGTTAAGGTGGAGGCCTATAGTTTCGCTGTAAAGAACTGCAACACTAGATACCACCATCAGCAGCCTATAATGCAATAAAGATAACAGCAATCATTTCACAGTCGGAGGCACAGTCAGAACACGAGCGTAGAGCTCAAATGGTCACCCTTGATAACTAGTGTGCATACCTTTGAATTCGCTGCATATCGAAGAAAGAGCCTTTTTAATCCGCTACATGGCAAAAGAAGTATCTCTACTTGTCGCTTCGACTCACACGAGAAGGTCGAACAAGCGGGTCAAACTCGGCAAGATAGCTAAGCTACGATTGGATGGCTGACTCGGCTAGGGTACGAAAATTCTCTCATAGCTACAGTAACAGATGACAGACAGCGGAAACCGCCGACGTAGCCACCCTAGAATCGATAAACACTACACACGATAACCGAACTTTTTTAAGTGTTGGAAATTATCATTGGTAGGATGAAAGCTTATCCTATTTCAACGAAAGGAGTGATAAGAAAATGGGTACATGAAATACCGATATCCTCAGCTGTCATGTTTACTATTTGCGCAATTTCGGGGGGTACTTGTGCGCAACTACAAAATAATCTCGATGAAATGCAAGAGCTAATCAGATCGCTCAACAACTTAACCGTGGAATGCTAGGCGCACTCCCAAATACTGTAGTGTCTTATTGTAACGACTAAACGACGGATAGGTAAGGCGATCGCCACCTTGGAGAGCTACGAAAGCTTAGTGATATGCAGGGGCGTAGCCAGGTGGGTGGCCTAGGGGGGCCGCCCCCCCCCCTTTTAGTAGCCAAAAATACAGTAAATGTATGAGACATTATCTAAAATACAGGAGAAAATGCCTTGAAAGTCCCATTTTTTAAAAAAATAGCGTGTATAGGGGGACAAGAGCAGCAGACAGGGAAAAGTGGAAAAGCACTGTGAAGGCCCTATGTGCCACACGGCACGAGGAGGACAGGTAACATAGGGGGACAAAGAACCACTGGAAGGGGTCTTGGCCCGTGGATCCATGCTTACACACTAACTCATCATTGTAAACTGTGAGGAGCAGTCTATCAGATACTGGCGAAAAGTCAATTTGATTTATCGCGTAACCTCGGTTGCTTGTGAGATAACAAAGACCTAGCAACGACAACGGGGCAACGAAAAAGATAGGCCCGTACCCAGGGGGGGTGCAAGGGGTGCGTTCGCCACTCCCCCCCCCCCCCCCCCCCACACACACACACACACACAACGGCAAAAAGTCCACTTCCGGTTCGCAAAAGACGTGCTTTTTGTAAGCAAAACTATAAAGCCTAAACCAATTGGATAAAAACGTCATTCTAGATCACTATGGTATGACATACATCTAAAAGTTTAAGTTTTTTGAAGCCATACCCGACAATAAACGTTCCGGGGAGATACTGCAATGGCATAAAAAAAATCCTATTTTTTTCTTTCCGTGGGTTGTCAGATTTTTATTGGAAAAGTCCCCTTCTCCTCTTCTCTCCTCCCCCCTCCGGAAAAAATAAGGTCCAGGCTTTTTTCGGATTTACCCCCCCCCCCCCCCCCCCCTCTCCCCCCAACAAAGACAAATCCTGGGTACGGGCCTGAATGATGACGGCAGGAAACAATGGAAATGGATAGAAAACTAAAAAGAAGAAGACCTTTCAGCCATCCTAACCAAGACGTGAAAACTCCAAGTCTCAAAGCGAAACGAGGACGCGGACAGTCGCCCTCAGCTACTTTATGCCTTTATTTATTGTCATCTGCTTCTATGACCCTATAATAAATTGCTTTATCTACACTGTATTGCTACTAGTTTAGAATTTAACGCGTGTTTTTTTATGTTGTCTAGTCGTTGTCATCGTCGTAGTCGCTTATGCTGAAGAGAGTTCACATGGTGCATTTATGTGGATCAGCATGTTTGATTGCTAAACGTGTGTGGCATGACGTAGTCCTCCGTACGCTGTGGTTGGGAATTCGATAGAAGTGCGAGTAATCAGTTGCAGCCAGCTGAAGAAAGATGGTTTGATTTGAAAGCGCTTGGCCATGTGCAAAAGAGCTGACGAAATTGGAAGGTAACCTTTACAGCGCTGGAATTAAAAGTATGGACAGTTCTAAAGGGTATACTTTCGAGGCCCTCCACCAATCACCGACTAGTATCTGTTCGCTAGTGCAAATACACGCTTCAAGGATTTTCCTTGAAAAGACTAAAGATATTCATCCAAACTTCTTGCAAAAGGGATAGAGTACTGAATACAGATGGACAATGCGAATTATTATTTACGGTAGAATTATTTTATCATACGCTGTAATGTATAGTATTGATGGTGGTTAGCGTGACGGTAAAATAAGTCGAACTCGAAGCCGAACTTCAACAAAGCATCAAATCATAACGACCAGGCTTCAAGCGCTTCCCATGTTGCAATGTTTTTATTTTATACATGCTAATATTTTTTTTCTAAGACAGACAGAAGCTTCCATTGAAATGAATCCGCCTCGCTGGTGTCACGCACGAATTAAGGCCCGAGGCCCGATCAAAGTTGACTTGATGTGGAGTTTCTGTTGCACAAAATCAAAATAAATATTGTATTTTTGTCAGCACATCAAAAGCTCCACGTTTGAATCGGTATGCTATTTGTGTTGGGATGACGGGAAGAATTCGCGGCAGCAGCAAAAAACACAATTTAGAATGGGAATTACCTTATTACACTTTATCTCGCGTCACTTTAATTTCGCGATTTTAAAAGATTCGCGAAAATTAAGTGACGCAAAAATAGGAATGCGCGAAAATTAAGTGACTACACAAGAAGCCTTTAGGGGAATATTGGCCGTTTAATAAGCTTTATCTGTTTATGGAAACACCTTGTCTATTTATTAGTAATCTAATGTACATATCTATTAAATATTTTTCCAATGGCCTGAATAGTGTTTTGTATTTAGAAAATCTTTATACTCTATACGATCATATTTTGTAAAGCGCATTATTATATATAATTATTTTTTAACTTAGTATCATTATCTGTATTATATGAGAAACTATTTTTTTGTTAAATTTTACTCGATGTAAATTGCGCAATGCAATAAAGCTCTTGGATATCTAACCCACAATTGTTGTATTTTATAGATAAGGACAATAAATGCTGGGCTCCGCTTTAGGCAGTGCCTAAATATATCTTGTAGATTTTTATGAAATTTAGCCCACAAATTTTTATGGTGCAAACTGTTTCGAGTTGATGGTTACAGCACATTTTAATTCCACTTGTTTTGCTTGATTTTATTATCACGAAATCGCGAACATAAAGTGATCTGATTTCTACAAAAATAGGAGAATCGCGAAAATAAAGTGTCGTGAAATATAGCAATATCGCGAAATTTTGACGTCGCAAAAATTAAGTGTAATAAGGTAATGGCGGAATTGAGCAGCTCTGGATGGGTTGCGAAAGCTATGGTGAAATTTTCAGTGATGAATTGGCCTTTCTTCTGCACAAATACATAAATCGTAAAGGTGAAATTCTAAATTCCAATATTGCGACTACCTTGCAGCTGCGGTAACTAAGCATTGCGAGGACGTAGATAAGGTAGATACTTTGTGTAAGAAAAAGGCCCATGTTAAGTCCCAGTGAGCACACTAAAAATATATGTACCTCCAGGAGACAATACTTGAACGCTGTTATATGTCCTAGAAGACACCCATTCAATATTTGTTTTCTAGGAAATTTTCTAAGAAATTGTTTGAATTTTTGATAGATAGGAATACCCTTTGAATGTGTTGCCCAAAATATCCTTCGTATTTTCAATACCTTTATAAAACATTGAATGTTTGTTCTAGGAAATACAAACATGAATGGTCGTTGTCTAGGAAATACAATCTGAGTGATTGTTGTCTATGAAAAAAACATTTGTGATGATTGTCAAGAAAAAAACATTTAAGCGATATTAGTCTAGAAAAAAACCTTTGATTAATTGTTGTCTATGAAAAAAACACTCGAGTGATTGTTGTCTAGGAAAACACATTTGAGTGATTGTTGTCTAAGAAAATTCATTTGAATGTTAGTTATTAGGGAACGTTTCAAGAGACTGGTGGATTGAGTAATTACAGTAGATGCGAAATCAAGTCACGCATTTCATACTTTCACATCAATAAATTTATTTCTCACATAATATCTCATTGCCATTTGATTAAAACCCGTGACCTGTATTTCATTGTCTTCTTTAAAGAATGGTGGAATTAGAAACCCGACCGAGAAATGTCAGTGATTCGAATGACTGCAATGCAGCTTGCAGTTAATGCTTCCAAACATTCTTTGGTTGCATTGTTCTGTTATTGTTTCTGTATTTAGTGTTCAGCCTTTATCTGTTAAGACATTTAGCCATCTAGCTATCAATCGCACTCCAAAGCCCCCGGCAATATACAAGTTTACCACCCTGTTAAATAATCACACATAAATAGCGAGCTCAGGTATGCATTTCGAAGAAGAAATTAGTCGTAAAGCATCCCTGTTTGCTGGCTCCATTGCTTGATTAGAATATGGTAGCTGACGTAGGCAAATTGACAAAAACGATAACTCTTGCTTCATGCTTGCTTCACAAGGGAAATCCTATTCATGTATTATGCCAGATGATGATATCCCAAAGTAGCTGGTCAAACCTGCATAATGTGTAATTCTCATGTCAAGAGTTTTTTAAAAAATGAGCGTGTAGTGGGCTTCAAGGGTAGTAATATTGAAACATTCGGCAGTCAAGATGCGCCTCTTCATGAATGCTTTTGATGCACGCCAATTTAACGTTTGTGGTAATTTCTATATACTCTGCTGATGTCTAACAATAGTCACAATCCCGTGGCAGTGCATTAGTGCAAATTCTGCGCTCAATTTCCCCACTGATTTTTTTCTCAGATTGACTATCCGCTTTTATCTGCGCCGGCTCATTCCCCCAGCGAAGGTAATTTTTGTTGACCGCATTCTCCACCACTATCAAGAAACCTCCCCGGTGCCTTCTAGAGACTGAGGCGCGTCAGGCATGGACGCCGTACTAGTGTCAGACTCCGTGAAGCTGTCATGACGTGCCGGTGGAAGTGAGTCTGCTGACACAAGCTGCGCCGCACACCAGACTGTGGTACGCACTAGGCGAGTCTGATTACACAGCTCCTTAACAGACTGAACCAAAGCCTGCAAATCTGGAACAATACCACAGTAATGTTATGTTCAGTATCATAGCCTCGTAGAACAAAAAAAAAAAAAAAAAACACATTGATGCATGCGAGGTGTTTTGTGTGGTTTACTTTGTGCCTCGAATAGTCTGTGTGCCATCTGTGTTAGCGCTTTTTACCAATTATTTATCCGGTTCGTGCTAAGTGAGTCACGCTGTTATGATGATGGATCGATAAGCGCAAAACTTGTGCTGACAAGATCTGAGATGCGCAATTGAGATTGAGGCCTGTCAACTATGGGCTCGATATTTCTTGTGTTGTGTAATGATAATGGCGTGGCTTTTACAGGTCGTCACCATTGTAAATGCAGTCTCGCAAATAGCTCATATGGGTGAATTTCCGATGCCTAGTTTAAACGCCGTTCTTTTCATGTGCCGTTCCAAATGTAAATACATGCAAATGAAGATAAAACAATAAAAAAAGAACGAATTGGCTTAGCTTATTTGTAATTCACAGATATCTTGCATACTGAATTAGACTTCTGTACAGTAGCTAGAGTCAGGTAAATAGCCAAGATTGCAGCTAACATGGCCATGATAATAGCTATCAACGCAGTACTTCGTGTAAGCTTACCAGCAGTATCGGACTGGTATCTAGGGTGAGAACACAGCCTGCTGCGCCCTGCACCGCTACTGATCTCGTCCTGTCTCCTCGCCCGCACTTCGCAGATACTCTGGTGCCATTGGTCGACTGCCTCGCTGATACTAATATGCAGAGGTGAGTGGCGAATTCGCTCAATTCTACTCACGAGTGTTTCAACCTGATGATACATTTATATTCTAATTAAGGCGTAAAACTCATAACATCACAATTGATTTGAAGACCCTCAAAATGTACTGAATGAAAATTATATAAAGGAAGCGATAGCAGACCACCCACACCTTAACAACCAAAACAATGCTCCCTAAAAAGGCCTTGTCAGCCAGAGCTTTTATATTACCATTTATATATTTATATACCATTTAATATCTAAAGGCAAATTATGTGAAGAAATTACGAAATAACAACAAAATAAATCATAATGGTTTACTGAATTCAATCGAAAATACGGAAAACGTTCTCCGAACCAACTGATGGAAATGGTGCCATTTTGTAATAGATATTTTGCTAGGATGCCAAAGGTAAGCCAATTAGCATGCTAGGATGATAGCTTTGGCACGAGCGTCAGAACTGGGGCGGGGCGGGGGACTGCTGCGCAAAGAATTACCTTTGAATGTTCTCTTAGCTGGTCCACTATGACCTTGTCTACGCGAGATGCGTTGGGTGGTAACCGTAGACTTGAACTACTACTAGAGTTCGAGAGGCGTCGGCCCGACCATAAATGGGACACCTCAGCCTCGGTCTGTGAACAGTACAACGGGATTAAATTAGTTTGGACTAATATGCATCACTAATATGGCGCACGTTTGTCGGCGCCACTATAAAAAAACAGTTTTCGTTTTCTCAGTTTTCGTCAATTAATGCCACGTTAATTATGGCATTTTGAGAATTCCAAGAGGCACATTTCATGCAATTAGTTTTCCCTCAACAGGCACACTTACTCTTCTTCGTTCTTTCTCCAGCAATCTCAACAGCTCACAGCACTTGTCCAACCCAACGTGCAGCTCACTCATCAGGGGACTTTTGCGTTGTAGAAACCCCTGACTTGTGAACCCATTCTCCCGCCTGTGACTCGGAGAGGGGAAGCACTTGTCCCTATTGGACTGAACTGGGCTGCCTGTGTATTCTGTGTCAGGACCGGCAAGGAGCCCTTTCCCAATATGAGAAAGAGGTGGTGACGATGGTGACATGCTGGGTGAGCTGAACTGGCTGCCTGGGCCAGACAGGGGCAGTATGAATGCATGAGAAGGTTCTGGGGGTGATGGCACGTAACCCACCCCAGACGATGGAGAAACAGGGACACCATAGCAGGATCCATTGTTAGAGTTACTGTAGTATCCAGATTCGCAGGATTGCTGGCTTCGGCCATTGGTGTAATGGTCCTGGATGGGCAGGAATGACTGGTGTGGTGAAGCATTTGATGACCCGTACGACTGTCCGTTAGGGGAAGGGTATGGTGACTGGTCATCCAGATAACCATTAATCATGGGAGACTGACGTTCGTATGTTGGCAGTGATGTAGGGCGAATGGGTCTCTTGGGTAAGGAGCTAGCAGGATCTTGTAATGAGGGTGATATAGGTGGGGTGTTGTTATTGTTTGATTCATTTGACCAGATGTTTTGTCCAGGAAATGATCCAAAGTCTGTGGTGATGCCAGGTATGTTGTCCACGGTCACAGGGTGGGGGTAGGTTGGATGAGAAGCTATGGGCCATGAGTGAGCTGTTCCATCAAATCTGCAATACAATGGTAAGGTTTTTGGATACATGCATGTATGTATCTGAAACAGAATGGTACAGCATTAATGGTACATTGCAGCTAATTTGAAATCGTGATTGCAAACAAACACATTTAAATTGCACAGGATTGCACACTATCACACTGTGAGTTTCCATATAATGTACATGTTCTTATACAATTTCTGCAGACCTCCTTCTCACCTCCTTCAATTTTTATTATAAACTAAATCTTAAACTGAAACTAAACAATCAAAATCAGACAGGATTGTGATATCGGTTTTGGTTGAGGAATTATTCTTGTTGTGCATATTGTTGTGTGACATATATCACACTTGGACATCTGTCAGTGTCTGATCTAATGAAAGATGTCCTGTGCACTACTCAAGTGAGCCTGCAATAAAACATGTCCATAAAACATAAAACAAGTGAACATGTAAACCTACCCCTGACCAGGTGGAAAACTGGCTGCAACTGGTGAAAAAGGCTCCATATTACTGCCTGACTCATCAATACTGGTGAAGTTAAAAATGGTTTCATCATCCAGGACTTTGGAGAGCAGATGTAGAGCAATGTGTTTGCTGGGCTGAGGGGTGGTTGGTGTATCAGTATCATCACTTGAGATCCCATTCGTCATAGGGTGTTGAAGAAGAAGAGGACTGTCAATGATGCAATTGTCGCTGTTTCTATACAGTGGCAATGATGATGAAAATCGCATCTGGTTTGATAAGATCTCAGCTCTGTCTCCATTGGCATAGCGGACCTAGGAGGCAAAATGGTAACTTTTAGTCACCTGGCTCACAGCAATTTTAATCTTTGGCTTGAATCAAACTTTAAAATGTGTAAATTGTTTACAAGTTTTGGGGTGTTGCTGAATAAGAAGTTTAGCTCAAAGTCTTTTCAGTTTTGACACATGGTGCATTTTGTGCTGTCTCACTGGCAAGTGAGAACAGCTTTTTTAAAATTCTATTCTAAATGGATTCCACGGGAATTAGGATACTTTGTCAGCGATTTTTTGATGAAATAAACAAAAATGCATCCACAATTTGTGTTGAATATTGAACTCAATGAATAAAATATTTACGTTAACGGTAACCCAAAATGTCTCCTGCTTCTCGAGACAGCGAAATCCCTTTTTAGTTGCCTCTTGTTATACTTCTATCTCTCTCTTGTCTAAAAACCCTAGTGATCATTGTTTTCCAAGCCCTCTCCGAACTTCATATTTACGTTCTATATAAAATAGGAAGGGAGTGAAACAATGCTCGATTCCATTGTTTGAAAACCTGCCTAGTTACGGCCAATGTTGTGATGTTGGTATGAGACATGACTGATGAGTGACAGCTCACTTTCTCATTGGACTTATCTCGCCACCAACCAAGCACACACGCAGGCATGCAACAAGTGCTGGAATCATTTGTTTGAAGCTAAAACAGCAGTCATGGATCAATCTTAATATTTGTACTGACTAAAAACCTCTCTATATGCTCAGAGTGATGAGCTCTTATTTAAAGCTACATTTTGGATAAGTCCGCCATGTTGGGACCTCAGAGAAATTGCAGACATATTAGTAATACCCCATCTACCGTACTGTTTATGAGGAAATGTTCAAATCATGGGCAATATCAATGAAAATTCCATTTGCAGTCTGGATAATAATCTAAGAGCCACATTGAGAAATTCAAGAGAAGTTGCAAATCATAGACATGCAACCATAGTTTCATTGCAGCTTCAATAGCACTCAACATCCTTCTCTACTTTTCTAAATATTTATCTAGACTCCTTTTTAGCGTATCAAAAAACATATTTCTCAACTAAGATGCCCCTGAAGAATGCATTAGGTAAAAATGTTTGTCTGTTGCTCAAACATAAGGCCTTCTACTTATAGACCTTCTAAATGAATTCCCAACATTGACACTGAGACTCGTGTGATGCCACACACTCTGAGTCTCAGTATTTAAAAACAAAAATTGTCCCACTATACCATACAATCCTATAATATTTTATCAGGATTCAGCTGTAAGTTAAAAAAAATGATTATTTCTCAGATTATTGTTATAAAATCTTCATATTTATGTATAAGATGCTGTAAGACAATCACATCACCATGGCAACATCTACTATTAGAAACTAAGTAAACCATATAGTAGATATTAGAAGGCTCAGAGAATTTCATCTTCATATTCTTGTTCTATCTATCCAGCACAAAGCATCAATTTCCTTTGACTGCCCTCTCTCTACACCCTACATCAAAATAATTTTCTTATGTTTGTTAAACAAATAGGACAAACATTTTGAAGAAAAGTTTTTATTCTATATAGATTATCCTACAATTTAAAATAACTAATTCAAAGCAAAAAGGAAAACATCATCTAGCCTAAAAAGAAGACTATGTAAAGTAAAAAAAGGATTTGTTAATATATACTATTTTGTATAACACTAAAGATTTCACAAGATGCCGTATGAATTGTTCTTGTTTGTTTTACAGTTGTATTTACATTTTAATGAAATTATATATTCTGAATAAAAACCAATAAAACCGAGGAACAAAAAAGAGATATAATAGTGTCGAAACAATATAAAGAGTATAATATATTACGGTTATAATTATGACGACCTAAATGTATCCGTACAAATATAAGACTGGCCTATGGGTTAAAAACCCTTCATTTTCTTGGGTAATAACATGGTACACAAAAAAACTAAAATTTTGAGCTTTTATTCTATTTTTTTAATATAAATTTTACGTTAAAATATACTATTTTTTTTTCAATCAAAACATGCAATTACGAAATCATTCAGAGAAAAAAATGCAGGTTTTTAGGTGTCACAAATTAACATTGAAATTTGTTATGGTTTATTCAACCTGGAAAAGGTTGTCGAATAATTAGTGTGTCTTTTCATGCATATGAATTATTCGAGTCGTTTAACAAATGTTGTCCAGAGAAATACAAAAATTATCGTGATTGCTAGCTAGTAGCATAGCGTCATGCAATCTTTGATCTTGACAATCGGTTAGGAACCCGAGGATGATTTCAAAACGTTCCCACAACATCAACTCGTACGATAGTTCTTAACTAAACTTTACATGGCTATGCTATATATCTGAATTGTAGTTTTGCTAATAGAATAGAAGTATTACTGGACGAAAAGTGATATTTCTTTATATATCTTTACCTGTGGATGCGAACCTTGCCCCCTATAGTTACTAGAAGTCCTGTTAGACTCGGTCACATCCAAGTTACAACTCGGTATAAACGGTTTGGCTGCGGGGTTTGGGACAAACTGTGGTTCAAATGGGAAATAAACAAGCCTGTGTTAGCAAAGTTACTTGTATGGACATACAGATAGTATTTTTACGAGTTATCCAAGGGTAAAGCAGGCAAAATCCGGAAAGATGTAAACCCAAGTAAAAGCAACTTCTCTTGATGAACTGCAACGATAGAGGATCAAAACTCCTCTAACAACAGCAGTTTCGATCTTACGAAAGGCTCAAGGAATACCTTTATCTTTCCTTTAGGTATGGGTTTTCCAATTCCGGCGAATATTTCTTCCTTGCTACCCGTTTGCCCATGGTCCGGCTGGGCGGAAAACGCCATTACTTCGCCATATTTCCCAAGCTCTCTGTAACTCTACTCTGGCTGGATTTCCGTCGATTGGTTGAAATCGGCACGTCACCGGATTTAGCCAATCACGAGACACGCGCAGCGGCTTGCAATGGGGGAGGGGAAGGAGAAAAATGAACAGAAAAGTTTTGTTATGATTTTTTTAGTCAGGCAAAGATGAATAAAGTTTTTTTTTATTATTAAAAGGCAAAGTTTACTTTTTTGGTAAAGTAAACAAGATATAATTAAATCTCAATGTCAGTTACTTTTTTATAAACCCACTCGAGATCTGAATAGAACCCACCTTTGTCCTTTCAAGGATGACCCCCAAGACAATGCCTGAAATTTAAAATGCAAGCTTATCCATCATGGGGACTTTTATTATCAGACCTGTAGCAGAGGCGGGAATCTAAAGGAGGGGGAGAGCGAGGGCTGGGAGCATATAGGAGTGGGTCTGAGCTTCCATGCCCCAGTCAATTGACACAGTACTTTATGTAACTCATAATTGACTTTGCAAGTGTTGTTTTTGTCATCTTCAAATCAGTTTAGCTATTTGATAAACCTTGAAGTAGAACCAACCAAGTTAGCCACTTGATATTAAAATGAACTTGCACAAGCTCTTTCACTTATGCAATCTTTTCGTTACTGTATACATTACTAAGTTTATTTATCTGTAAAATGAATTGTTTAGAATCATGTAGGTGCTTTGAGCCTGTGTGAAACTGTGGAAGATCTAGATTCAAGGAAAAAGACAAATCTTATGTCAAATTATTGGAAAGCTTACTAAATGAAAAAGAATTCTGTTCTGTTTTTTTCTCAAGAATGGCTTATTTCTTAATAAAGTGCTTGTTTTGAGCCAATATCTTTCCTTCAACCTTGTGCATAAATTTTTATACCAATAAACTTAAAAAAAATGGGCTTTAAAACCAATCCAGCAACCCTGATAAACTTGTAAGCTTTCCAATGATATAACATAAGCCCTTTTCATTAAATATGATGCATGAATCAGTGTCTTCATGGATTTTCTGTGATCCATTGCAATGCTTAACACTTGCAGATAAAAGTGTACAAAATTGTACAAAAGTAATACTATTTTCAGGGCTTTATTGTATACAGATTAATCCCTTGAAGAACCATGAAATGAGTTCTTAATAATTACCAACACCACTTCGTATTTATTCTCGGTGACAGGAGACAAAACAGAGTATTTGTGTCAGCTTTTATTCTGATGCCTGTGTAGTTGGTACAGTATCTCCAGGGAGCAAAATTACAGTGGAGGAAGTGATTAAGTTTGTAGATTAATCAAAATAACCTTAGATCTTAAAGCTGACTGGATATCTTGACCTCCTCCGAATTGAAGAACACAACAGTAACAGTGATATCATCTCTCCACATACGCCGATACTGATCTGGCACCAGCAACATCTGGGCAACAAAGTGGTGATCATTCCCACCAATTGCATGCCGAATGAGATGACTTGCTGCGTTATGTTCAAGCACATCACTCTTTCTACCTGCGCCATTTACAAACTGCCCTACAAGCTCAACAGCCTTATCACTGGACATTGAATCCCACAATCCATCTGTTGCCAGGATAAGGAATCTATCCTTTGACCTCAGTTGCCTTTTGGTGACAACAGGTTCTGCAGTAAGGTAGGGTGGTGACTTGTAAACATGAGGCGGCACAATAGGGCCTCCATAGACTTGTGTAAGAATATGGTTGTGTGTTACTCTGTCCCACTTGTACTGTATGTCCCCAAATGCACGCAAGGGTTGGAGCTGACCAAGAAGACGACCATTCTTGATAACAGTTGCTTCTTCTCCAGGGTGTTGTGACCACACTCTCTGAAATTCCTCTCTACTATTGGCTGTTTGATCAGCAGATAACGGAGTAGCGACCCAACTTCCATCGCCATTAACACTACCAAGCACAGCACGGCAATCTCCTATAATTAAAAGAAAATTGAAAATCAATTACAGTTATACGTATTTTCAGATGAACAGGATTTCTGTATATACTATACTAGCATAATTTCAGTATGGCCTCTCAGTAAAAGAGGGTCTGAAAACTTTATCTATATTCATAATTTTGGTGGAATAGTTATTCACAGAAATTTCTAAAGAAGTTCTCCTGAAATCGGCAGAAGGGAAAGTGAAATTGGCAGTGCCCCTTGGAGGGGGGGGGGGGGGGGTGTCTTAAGGGTTTTTTTCATCCTTTTTTTATTCTTTTTACTGTAGGCAGAACTGTCTCAATACAAAAGTTATATAGTTATAATATGTTGCTAATACTGTAGCTTGCATTTTCAATTACTCTTTTTTTCAAATTTTTCACACCCAAAAATAATGTGCTTGATCAAATGGATATGAGAGTTCCACTCTATCTGGCTATCACATGGTTGTGATCAAACAGTCTTTGGTAGTCAACGAGAGGGTGTTTGCTTTTTTTCATAAGCTTGTGCTACTTGTGTCTCCCTTCATGAATAATCAAGCTCATCTTCTGTTGAACATGAGGATATTTTTAGAAACAGCTGACAGAAATACCCATTTATCCATCAAACATGTTCAAAGAGAATAACAGTTGCTAAGAATATCCTATTGTATACAATCATATGGACAAAAATTTTGGAAATTTCATCAACTCTTATTTCTTGTTAGATCTAGGCTCTTTGCTGTACTGTACCGAAAAGGTGTTACCTGGGATTTGGGGACGGGCATTATACTATCTTCCAATAAAAAGTGATCTACTATATGATGACCAAGGGAATTGAGCAAAAACACACTGCACCTGTTGTGGTTTGAAATGCTTCTTGGTTTGAAATTGTTAAAACTGGTTTGAATTTTTCAAACTGGTTTGAAAAATTTCATACCAGTTTTAACAATTCATAGTACCTTAGGGTTAGGTTTAGGGACAAGGTTGGGTATGGCTTTATATTCATAGTACCTTGGGGTTAGGTTTAGGGACAAGGTTGGATACGGTTTTATATTCATAGTACCTTGGGGTTAGGTTTAGGGACAAGGTTGGATACGGCTTTATATTCATAGTACCTTGGGGTTAGGTTTTGGGACAAGGTTGGGTATATATGGTTAGGTTATATTCTAACTACAGTATATTGTTAGGTAGTTGGTTAAAAAAGTGATGAGTGTTTTAACCAGAAGGCAGTTTATTGACAGTTATGATTGACATTGTTTACATGCATATGTGAATGATACCTCGTGATCATAATCAAATGCAACATTTGTTGCAGTACAAGAATTTAGTCTTGTTGGGGCAATAAGCCCTTTAATGATACCAAACTGTGTTACCACTTTTACATAATTACTTGTAGAATCAATCTCTGTAATTTTGCCAATGAGCATATTAGGATGTAATTTACTGACTTTGTCAGACTTATGTATTTGAATAGCAACAATGTCATATACATTAAATTTGAATTTCTTTGCTTTCTGTGTTGGTTTTTTCATTTTTTCATTATATGTTTTCTGTGATTCACAGATTTTTTTACGCTTACATTTCCTTCCCTCATTGTCAATATGTTCTTCAAGTGGTACTGTTGGGTTGTCTTCTAGTTGTTCTTCCTGTTCAAGTGGTACTGTTGGGTTGTCTTCTAGTTGTTCTTCTTGTTCAAGTGGTACTGTTGGGTTGTCTTCTAGTTGTTCTTCTTGAACCTCTTGTCCATCTTGTTCAATTCTGATGACCTCACGGTGGGCTTTAAACCCAAAGACAGCTTGGTACGGTGAACATTTAATAGCTCTATGATACGTTATGTTCATAGTATATGAGGCTTCCATTGTTGCTTTGCACCATTCACCAACACTTTTTTGCTTTGAGATTAGTATTGCTCGCATGTCCTCCTTCCATGTGCAGTTGCTTCTCTCTACAAGGCCTTGAGTAGTTGGTGTCCTTGGAGATCCATGGCAAATTTTTAAGGTGTTTTCTTCACAGAAGGAATTCAGCATGGCATTCGAAAACTCAGTACCGTTGTCACAAACTATTTTCTTTGGAAAACCAAATGAGTAGCAGTAGTTTTTAAGACCTTGTAAGACTTCAACTGCATTCTTTCCCTTCAATGGCCAACAAGTTACGTACTTTGAATGGTGATCGATAATGTTTAGCACCCATTGAAGGCGCTTACTGCATTTGCACGGCGTGTTACGGAAATCCATTAGATCTAACTCGATAAAAGAGAGGAATGTTGGGGCTTGAAATGGTTTAGTAACCTCTTTAACACGACTTGTTATGGGTTTTTGTTCGGCGTGATATTTGCACAACTGTACGAACACATTGATCACTTTCTGTGTGACTTCTGCAAAGTTATCTTGGATCCATTTTTCAGTTTTTTGTCGTCCTCTGTGAGCCACTCTTTGGTGTGCAAATGACAGATGAACTGGCTTTCCTTCACTTGAAACTACTTTGTTTTTGGCATTTAGGGTCCATTTCTTTCCTTTTAGAGCTTCGATTTGGGTCTTCGTCATTTGATTGCTTATTCTACGTTCGTTGCCTTTTGCTTTTTCTTTAAGATAGTCTTGAGCTTTAGAATAGAACTCGTCAGTGATGAAAACATTGATGCCAGATTTCTGAGTCTTTGCTTGCTCTTTTATAGTATCTATTTGCTTCAAGAATTCCTGGCTGTCTACACAGTCGGCCATATTGCTAAGTAGCGTATCATCTACGATGCGCATGCGTGAATTTTAATGTCATTTGCGCATAAATTATAATACATTGCCGACGTAAAAATGATGTGCAAACAATTTCACCAACGAAATCTACGATAGCGCAGTTGGTAATGCATTTGAGTTTCAATCTAAAGGTCAGTGGTTCAAATCCTTGTGAAGGTAAGGTTTATTTAGAAAAATAAAATAAAATAAATATAAAGTTGTAGGGGGGTATGGATAGTGATTATGGAGGGGGTAGGGATAGGGATAAGGAGGGGGTAAGGATAGGGTGGTGTGGGGTAAGCAAATAGAAAGGATGGAAGAAAGTGGGATTGGGAAGAAAAGGGGATAATCTTTTATCTGTTCTTTAGTTACCCCTCCCCCCCCAAAAAATCCAAGCCCCTGTTTTATTAACGACTCCCCAAAAATGAAATCCCTTTTAGAATGCTAGGTATCCAAAAATGAGCTAGTTTGAAAAATTCAAACCAGTTTGAAAAAAATTCAAACCGTGCCACATTTGAAACCACAACACACCCACACCCACACCCACACCCCACTGTATGTAAGATCCCTAAAGCTTACCTGCATTGGCAACAAGCAACTGATCTCCCTCTATGTAGGCTGCAATTGTGCAGGCACCACTTGCTCCAGCAAGAAAAGAATCATCTAGAACCTTAACAGGGATAGCCTCAGTCACAATATCATCGTCAAGGTGGGTGAAAGCAAAGCTCAAAGCTTCATCCATACTAAGACGGCAACCATTTTCCAGTCTGGCCTGTAAGGCTTGAACCATATATTTTGGACCAGTGTGAAAGACGTCTTGTTTCTTTGATAGATCGTTATCAGAACTACTATCATTTGCTACCGACGTCTTTGGTCCACTTTTATCGGAAAATCGTGAAATGAGCAGATCCTCAACAATTTCTTTTTCAAATTGCGTAAGATCTGTCTCCTTTAGTAAAGCGAGTGCAACATACAAGGGTAGGCGCTTTTTCACTGCTTCAGCGCAATGATAGCCACCGTGCCCATCGATTACACTAAATAAAGTACCATTACTCGAGAGCATTTCGCATTCAGCGTTCCGATCTTCAGTTGGCTCATTAGATGGGAGAATATTTGAATCGTAGTACAAGACATTTCCCACGTTGACATCAACCCTGCGTTCATTTCTCCGGATGATTCGACTCGCCTCGCTTGGGCTGAGTGGTGGTTTGTCTGGTCCTTGACCATTCTGAAGAAAGTCGTGAATCAGTTTTTTTAACAGCCCTCTCACTCCAAAGGATCCCGAGACGTCTTTGCCATTGTGACCGTCACCAGCGGCGTAAAGATGAAACGTTTGAGTAAAACCGAGCGAGTACAGTGACCCTACAAATGCTGCCGCTACACCAGCTACCGGCCACTTCCATTTGTTAAAGGCCCCTAGAACCTCTGATCGATTCATAGCGGAGATATGGGAAAGGTAAGAGTAAGAAGAAGGCGGCATATGATGTTTGAATGGCCTCCTGTTCCCTTGCCATGTTTTACGCCATTTGCCGGCTTTCGCTCATGCAGCCTGCTGTGTCACGATGACTGAACAATCGACAGTCGTGGAGTGTTCGCCAACAGTTCGGGCTAGCATCGGCTAGGATCGGACTTTAGTCGTACGCTGGTCTGTCGGTCGATGTTCATTGATTAATTTTGCCACATATTTGAATTGTGTTTCCTTTCGTTTAATTAGCCCAAAACCTTCGCCTTTTGTGAATCAAAAAAAGGGAATGGCATCAGCTGGCAGAATGGGTCGAATTGTGCACGTCTTTTCCGAAATTGAGAATATTTTAGTAGAGTTGAACCGTGCATGTCCCACAGTGGAGTTCGTGCAAGTTGATTCCTCCGGTGCAAGGAATGAAGGTAACGACCAAGCTCAGCCTCTGGCAGGGGTATAGGAGGGGGGTGATGGGTAAGGGGCCAAGGCTTTGCAACAGTTACACAAGTTGTAGGCGCCTGTTATATTGGCAGTTCTCTGTCTAGGCACTTATATGAATGGGGGTTGTTGTAGAGCACGCACATGAAACTTGATCCTAACTAGCTAATCCTAACAGCAGGAACAGGGCATGCCCCCCCTCCCCTCTCCCGCAAATTTTCTAGAGGCGGCCATGAACAAGTGCTCTTTATTAAGGAAGTGCCATGTTATGTCCTTAAATTGCACCGATAAAAACAGATGGGGGTGATCGTTTTAAAAATTGGCAAAACAGGTTTTAACCCTAAGGGAGGGCACTTTGGGCGTGGTCAACAGAAATTCTTACCCCTAAGAGATAGCAAATTGGGTGTGGTCAAAGTAATTTTTTAACCCTAAGAGATGGCAGAATCGAAAAAAAAAATTTAACACACCCTTGGGAATAGCAATTGGTTGAATTTTATACCCTAAGAGATAACAGAATCAGAAAAAATGTTAAACATCCCCTTAGGAATAGCAGTTGGTCAAATTTTATACCCTAAAAGATGTGAGGATCACCCCTGTCTACTTTTCTGGAGAGTCCCCCCCCCTCCCTTGTTTATTTGTTAGAAAAAAAACAGTTCTTGATGACTCAAGGCAGGTGCAATTTGGGTAAATTATCGATCGCAGTGAGTACATTATGTTTGGAGTTTTAATGGATTGGAAACCTTCAAAAAAGCACTCTTCTTTACCCAAGATCCAGCCAGTGGACCCTTTTCCCACATTGGTCTACGATGTTCCAGGGAGAATGTTGCTGCACCACTACTACAGCTGTTGTTATCATTCGTTACCTCCAGACAAAAGATAAACATTGTCTTTCTTTTCTAGTTATCAGTAAACTTGAAAAAGCAGAAGTGTTGTTGGGTGACAGCCACATCCTCTCAGACTATCCAAATTATTTACCAAATCTGAAATGGCTGCAGTTGACATTTGCCGGTGTTGATGCAGTAATAAAGAGTTTGGCAGCACCACCAAAGTTCATTATTACCCGATTTGGTGGAGTGTTGGGTCATTACATGGCTGAGTATGTCATTGGACAAGTTATAGCAAGAGAAAAAGACTTTCTATTGATGGCTAGAAATCAAGAAAAAAGAATTTGGTAATTATTAATGAATTGGTATTTTTAATATATATATATGTTTATATTTTACCATGTTGACTGTATTTTTTTAAGGTGCGTTATGTAAGAAATAGGGAGTAGATCTTGATACTCCCTGAAAAACTAAAAGGGTTGATATTTACTCTTTATGTTTTGTTCTCTGGGTCATTGTATGGAGATGAGCATCAGGCAATTTATCCTTCCATTCCTTGCATGCCCTTTCTGTAATGATGCAGTTTATTGATATTTACCAGGCTACAGAATGTGTCATGCCGATCTCTTCATGGGCTTAATCTTGGAATTCTTGGCATTGGGGAAATTGGCAAGGAGTTAGCTAGAGTTGCTAAGACGTTTGGCATGATAACATGGGGCATGGGTCGAACACCCCGGAATACTCCCCCAGCCAATGTGGATAAGTATATAACACCCAACAGTCTAGAGGATCTGCTTTGTTCCTGCCATTACATTTGCAACATTCTCCCTAGCACACCTAGCACAAGATACCTGCTTTCTGGTGATGTGCTTAAAAAGTGTATGAACAACAAGCCAGTATTTATAAATGTTGGACGTGGAGATGTTATTGATGAGAAAAGCTTAGTTCATGCTCTCAAAGAACACTGGTTGTCTGGTGCCATTCTGGATGTGTTTGAAAAGGAACCATTGTCCCAGGACAGCGAACTCTGGGGGATGGACAATGTTGTGATAACCCCGCATGTGTCTGGATGGTCATTTGCTGATCAGGTAAGACGCAGATGATTGAAAATTTAAATAATAAATACAGAAAATTAAGAATAATATATAAAAATTGAATGTATTTTTATGTCTTTCCACAGACAGCAAGGGTGTTTGCAGACAACCTGGAATTGTATGAAGCCAAGAAACGTATGAACTATATTGTGGACTATTCCAGAGGCTACTAAATAAATCTATTACAGAAAAAGATAAAGGCAAATATAGGCGGCAGAAGGGGTAGCGCCAGCCCCCCCCCCCCCCCCCACTCTGGAAAGTGAGCGGATGTTTCTTTAGATATATGAACATTTTTTAAACCAACGGGTTTCAAGTGCTATATATGCAACCGACAACAAATTTGTTGAACAGTTTAAAATCCCTGTTCTTATAAATAGGATTTGGAACCACCACCCACCCCACCCCCTGAAACCACCAACCACCCCTCCCCCCAACTTTTGCCCCCCCCCCCACCCTTCCACTTATGAGACCACTCCGCCGCCCCTGAAAAGAGAGATGGACACACTGGGCTTTTGTTTTATAATGGTAGGACGAAATTGCTATAGAAAATGAATGAGTTTTAGAAGTACCAAAATCTATTGGCTTTTATCAGATTAAAAGATCTATTGGATAGGTTGGGGTACTCCCATAACAAAAGAAGGAAGTGATCGTCAGAAAAATCAATTTTTACTCTAAGGGATAGCTTTGTGTGTGTGGTGAACAGCATTTATAAGAGAAAGATCATTGGTTGTGGTAGAAGCTTTTTTTCTAAAAGATAGGACTAAAAAGGCTATTTGAAATATTCTGTGGGTGGATGTATGTGAACAACAAAATTCAAGGTGTTACTGGGATCAGAGATAAACATTTTTAATTATGCAAATATGTGTTTCTTATGACAGCTGATCTTCAAAAGTCCACCACAAATGACATTTCGCCAATCTTTGAAAAGTAACATGCCTCATGATTTATTCACTTTCAACATATCTTCCATACTTGATATTATGCTTTGCCAGCAGCCCACTTGAACAGTCTAACACACCTGCTATTCCACATAATTAAAAAGTAGAATATATGATGAGAATATTGGAACCTTCTTTAAGATCAGCTTCCAGCTGTATGCTAGTCTTTAAAGTACATAAGTAAATTGTGAATTTATAATATATAAATGCTACAGAACCAATGGTACGGCAAATTAAAATACAATTGAATAACTCTACCAATGGAATTCTGAAATTACTCACATTACATTTAAATTAACCATTAGAAGCTATAAAAAGCATCCAGGGCAAGACACAAATAGTATATATATATTTATATAAAAGATCTGTTAACCAATGGCAGTATCTGAGCTTGTCACTTACGATAGTCACAGTTAATATTAACTGTGATAATGGACTCTGTAAGCTACCATTCACGGAAAACATAGCAAGTATTTGCAAAGAAGAGTTTTGGTTGTAAGTAGAGGGAAGATGTTGAGCAGAATCAACACCCCCACATTCCCCTCATTTTTCTTGTCTCTGCATTGCTTGAACCCTACACCCTGGGTTCCCTATGATTCACTAGGATGTAAGGTGAACAACATAATTTATGAAATCTAAGATATCAATTTGAGTCTTAAAAATGTCCTTCACTTCTGTTGTTATCTATATAAAAATATCAACACAAATACTAGCTAACTTTGTAAGTTGGAAACTTAGAATGTTTTAAAGACATGTTCAATGACTGTGAGCAGAATGAAATGCACCCCAACAACTATACAAAATTTACAATCAAACACAGGTTTCTAAGCGTTTTGACTTATGGTGAACTTTTGATCAACTATGTACAACTGTGTGGGACCAAAAGTAACTACAAATGTGCTAACTACTTATAATGTACACATCAGACTAACAAAGTCGGCAAGATGTGTGTATCACTACAGCATGGCAGCCCCCCATGCCCACACCCCTTCCCAAAGTAGAAAAGGAATCTTACTCCCTAAAAAAACTAGGAGACAACCCCCTCCAGAGAACATTTTCCGACAATGGCTCTGTGCCATTAGTTGTGATAACTGCTTTCACCCTGCAATTGCACAAACTTAATCTATAATGTATTTAGCTTGGATTCACATGGTGGTGATGCGTTGCACGTATAAATTCTTGTAAGTGTTTGCGGTCAAGAAGGTCTTCCTCCGAGTCTGAATCAAGCCCACTGCTCCTGTCCCATTGCCACATGTAGCGACTCATCAGAGATGTCCTGCAAGTGAAACAATAACCAGAGAAAAGTACATTATCCTAAACAGACAATCACAAAGAATCTTATGACTTAGAGAACTACAAACTGTAGAAAATATAAGGTGGTCTGCATATGCATGGAGGAATCTGTAAAATAAATGGTTTGTGAAAGCCTAGTAGCTCAGCTGATCGCAAACTAGTTGACAAAAAGGCATTTAATGGATTAAGCAATGGATAAGAATGTTAATTTGTTAGTACAAGCATTGGTGTGCATTTTGATTAAGTGCTAAATGAATGTCCCGATCAACATAAAAAAATTATTGATTAGAAAATATTGCAATTTAGTCAACTAGACAATTAGTTGTAGACAACTTTTTTTACTTTGATTTTGGGGAAATCTTTTTATCATTCTTACCGCCATTTCCAATAATCTGCAAACTCTTGACAACAATTTTCAACTGCTTAGCCACTTTCTGGCTTCCAATTATTCAAACTTACCAAATTACCTTTGATACTGGTTGATTGGTCTGCACCTCGCAAAGAAATGTCGGCAAGAGCTCACAAAATATTAAAAACTGCAGTAAGCCCGTAGAAAGAGCGCCCGCATTGCTAAAATGGACGGCAATGCAATAAAAACATGGGACCCCTTAGCGTACGGTAATACGAGAATTAAAATCGTACAGCTTTTGTGACAGCATTTCCACAAATAGTTTGAAGGCGATGTTGCACCTGTTTCTACCAGCGCAACAACTTTTGTCGCTGCAAAAATAGACTTGTTCTTGCTGTTGATCCGCCATCCGATTTTTGCCGCGTAACACTGATGTGTGACTTTTGTTTAACCAATCACATACCTTATTGCAACTGCTTGCGTATGCTTTACATCTTTTTGATGTGAGACAAGTTGAGTTAATGTAGTAATACAGACTACATCTCTGAGTTTTGTTACAAAAAGTAGAACCATCTTCTACTTTCTGCAGCAAACTTTTTCGACTTTTGCTGCGACAAAAATTGTCGCGCCAGTAGTATAATGTGCAACGTCACTTACAAACTTTTTTGCAGCAATGCTGCCACAAAAGTTGTACGATTTTGCTGCTCGTATTACCGTACCTTTACAGAATTTTCTACATGGGGACACTATTGGGACAGATACAGTACATTTAAATCTTTTTCTGTCTGTCCAAATGTTTTCCATAATTTCATAAAACTTCAGAAAACCTCTATATGCCAACGAAATAATACAGCTATATTTCAAATCTAATTTAATTAAGTCTTAAGTCTTGCAAGACCTACTTGAATGAAGCAATAGATTCCTTTGGACATTCAAATCTCGATTCATGCTTCTGTTTATTGAAGAAATACAGTCTCTGTTTAGATTTGCTGAAATGATGCGTCCATGGTTCTGCATTGCATATAAAAATATGTATAAGAGGAAATGTCTGTGCTTTTTTGAATAACCTAGACCATAGACCATACCTTGTATATGTTTGATAAAATAGATCCCTCTTGGAACAAACAAACACTCTCTCTTGGGGTCACTCTCAGCAGTTCTTTCGTGATAAGCAGTCATGCATTCCTGAGGTTCACGTCTACCTTTGACCAGTCGCATCTGAACACTTACAGTAGAAGAAAACGAAAATGGTCTTAATAATTCTGTACCTCACTGAGGGATCCTTAACACCCCAATGACCCACCCAAAACCCTGTCGAAATATAATCATTGTATGGGAGTATATAGCATAGCTAGAACTAGAGGATTATAGGGCATAACTAGAAGGACTACAGGCAGGCTATAGAAAAACTAGGTGGACTGAAAAATAAATCACAACACAACAAAATTGATGGCAAACAGTTGGAAATGGGCTATGACTCATAGGTATGGCCTACAATCTAGCAGCTTCAACAATAAAAACTAATTTAGTATCTGTCAAGCATGTGAATGACATGACCCACTGCCTGTGATTATGCTTGCAAAAGGCTAGTAATAAACATATCATCACCTTATTATATTTAGATTGAGAGGTTGAATATACATCACCACTCTCCCTTGAGATATAAATCAGCACTCTCCCTTGACCTAGGGGAACACTTTACCTGCTGAAGACTTGACTGCTAAGCTCATTCATGCGGAAGGCGTGGTGTATTCTGAGAGCAATATCACCCATTGGTTATCCTATTGCATTTAAATTGAAAATATGTATCTCTCTCGCATATTTTCCCACATAACCAAATCAATCACCTCTCATGTGTACAATTTAGGCAATCACCTCTTATGTGTATGATTTAGCCAATCACCTCTCATATGTATGATTTAGCCAATCACCTCTCACGTGTATGATTTAGCTAATTACCTCTCGTATGATTTAGTCAATCACCTCTATTGTGTATGATTTAGCCAATCACTTCTTATGTGTACGATTCAGCCAATCACCTCTCATGTATACGATTTAGCCAATCACAAATGTGTGTGATGAATTTTCATTCAGGCTGCATCACGCAAAAAGGGCCAAGCCAACATAGCTAAAAAGTAACTCACATTCTTTTGCTAGCATAAGATTCTTGACAAAGATGGCAGGCAATTTGCAGTTTTTAAAATCACCATTATTTTATATACTGTATAATTAAAGACATATTCAATGAATCGCCAAAAAAATAGTTATTTCATAGTTCATCAAAGCAACTACATAATTTTGTCAGCATGGCCTTTTTTGTGTGATGCGACCTATGTAGCCTATGACTGGTTTGGGGGCTTGTATGGCCAATTACTTATTTTAACCACAAAAGTAATGCTTCAGCAATACCTTAATGGGACCAAGTCGGGCCTAGTAGGCTTGCGCAAAGCCTCTGTGAATGTCTTGGCAATAGCCATTCTGAAAGAATATGAAATTATGAAAGTTGAAATAATATGGAATTGTATTTATGTGGTACTGCAACATTGCTCATTATCCATGTTGTACATGTTCCCTAGTGTCTTCGAACTACAAAATAAAGTAATATTCTATTTCAATATTATTGTTCACATACCTCTCACTGTAGTGTTTGTCGCGGACATCTAATCCGCCAAGCATCATTGCATCAAGAATATATATAGCTGTGCTTCGCCTCTGGCCTCTCCCCTGAAGAATATGGTAAGCACATAAAAAATATTATACCAGACCATGAAAACGACTGGGGTCGAGTAGACCTCTCTATTAAGCTTTCTCAGTAAAGGTAAGGAAATAAAAAAAAGAATACCACGAAAACGACAAGCGGTCGAGTCGACTTTGTACCTCTCCATAAAGCTCTTGAACAATCTCCACCTCGAGAACAGTGTCTTTTGGTAGTTCGAGTTTACACTTGTCCAGCTTCAGCCATCGAGATGATCGATAGGATAGTTTACCATCCCATTGGTATACTGCTGTGCGCTGTGGAAAAGATAAAGTGAACCCATTGTTAAGAAAAATCGGCCTGATTCATATGTCACGCTCCTGCCGTGCCGAATCTAATTGTATTTGTATCGACACAAATACATTTGGGTATAACGTTGATTCAGACGTCACACTAAATAATTTGTGCTCAATAGGTATTGAGTAGTAAAAATTGAATTGATGTGGAGTTTCTGTTGCACAATATGAAAAAAAACAGGTAAATTTGATTCGGCACAACAGAAGCTTGACGTTTGAATCAGTGTCATACTTTTGCCATGCAGCACCACTGGTGCAGCAGAGCTTGGTGCCGTGCCGAACTTAATTGATTCAGATGTTGAACTGTTCTTGTGTGCAATCCAAACAATTAGATTTGGCACGGCAGGTCGTATGAATCGGGCCTAAGAGATGTATATACAGAGAGCCTCATCCAAAGTATCCTGACTAATACTTTGAAGGATTTACATAAAAACATGTCATATGCTTACTGAAGTTATCAATCCAAATTCAATAGCTTAATCGCATTCTGGCTTCCGTCATTCAAAATCTGTGAAGTGTTTTCTTCAAGGATCTGGAGTAAAAAAGTTTCATCCCTTGGGCTGATTATACAACAACACACTCAACTAAAGATGTAGTCATCAAGCCGGGTTTACATAAAGTGGTTGTTAAAGGTGAACTCGTCATTCTTGAAAACAACGAAGTAATGACAATGATGACTTACGCCAGTTCCGAGCAGAAAGTATCTGTCTCCTCCGGATACAATACACTTGAAGTCATAGATGCATTTGATGTTTTGAAGGTTTTGTGTTGTGAGGATGGTAGGCCGGCTTGAGCAGCATGTCTCATCGTCACTCCCCTGCCAAGTAGCAGTTAAATCGCGTCACTTCACCTACGCATTTTACTTTTACGTCTGGGCCAATAGGAAGCATTCTAACCCATAAATAAAACTTTGTAACTTCATGTTGTAATGAGTCACAAACAAAGCTGGTGTCAATGTTTGTAGAACAATGCCATGATGCCATCTGGCTTTTCTCACCTACCCTGGGTACCAGAGGCTCCGAGCTTCGCAGGGACAAATAGTTGTCGAAGGGAAGCCAGAGCCTCTGGTACCCAGGGTATTTCTCACCTTCCACAGCTGTGAGAACTTGGCATCAATGTCCTGAACGCGGGACGAAGCGCGTACTTGGTCTGGGATCTGCAATATTTTGAAATGAATGCTTTTCAAAGCCTTGAGAAGCCACAAAGGCCTTAATTAAGGATCTGTTTGAAGCCACAAATAAGAAAACTAAAAAACTATTTTTATATTGGTTGCCTTTTATTCATGTGAGCAGTTTCTAACAAAGATTTATGACACCGCAGCGTGAAAGCATCCATTTTTATCGCCTGATGCTTTTGATTGAATTTGGTAGATAGACTTTGTTATAAGAGGGTTATTTCCAGTTTTTATCACAATAGTTTGTCTTCCAATATTTAATGGAGATATTGTGTGATATAAGTGTGACTGAAAAGGACATTTTAAGTAAAGAAAAATTAGGTCGCACAGGAAATTCTGTGAAACACAGGGGGAAAACACCAGCACAAACAGTGGAAGAAATATCATGTATCATGCCGTTCTGTCTAATATATCCAACAAACCTTCCATAGGTCAAGACACTGCTTCCTGATATCTGCTTGATCATAATGACCCATCAAAGCCCTTGAAATAAAGGTAAGGTCAGTGCTGATCTAGCCCTTTTGTTCAGAGTCCACCACTGGCGCTGGGCGGGCAGGGTAGGGTCTCATTCTAATGTACATTGCTTTATTCAGCAGAGGGTGCATGCACACATTTGATGCGCTCCAAAGGATTGTAATTCATGCATTTAAGGGGAAGTTATCAATAATGTCGACCTATAAAACTGCGTCTACATACAGGACTTTGCACAATACATTTTTATTTGGTAGTCCAATTGAAGTTACTGGATGTTTCGAATAAACTTAGTGACAAATGTGAGACATCTCTATACTCACGTGTCTTTCACAAATGCTTTCAGCTTTCGGAGAGAG